>NC_142356.1:39028358-39179858 GCF_059441175.1 Urocampus carinirostris | reverse complement strand
TATACATAATAATTGCATGACCAAAAAGGATTATCTTCAAAGATCAAAACAGCAATGCAAAAAAAATTAAATTTTTAAAAAAAAAAAAAACAGAAGAAAAAAAAAGAAAGAAATATGTATATAAACATATATATATATATATATATATATATTATACTTTCTCAAAAAATGTTCTTGTTCTGAATGCAGATACATTTTTTTTCATTTATTTTGAATATCGTGTTTTCATTTTTATACATTAAATATTAAGTAAGTAAGTGTTTTAGGTTAAAATAGAAAAAACAAATTTTCAAATAAGCAAAATCTTCCGTGATAAGTATTTATCATAATTTTGAACAATAATCATAATCTACTTTTTTTCCCCGTTTGACTGTTTTTTAACATATTTTTTAACCATGTTAATAGTATATAGTTTATATATTTGATGTTTATTTTGGGGGAATTGTCAGGGGTAGCTGATAAAAAATATATATTTCAAATGTGTCTGATATAATTTTTTTTTAGTTTTGACAATTATTTTTTTATTAAAAAGAATAATAAATGTTTAATATGATCAATCATTACTTATTTGTTAAAGCAAAATAGGAAGTAGCAGACCTGATAGATATTATTTTTTATTATCTAAATAATTCTTTTTTCTAAAAGAAGATATATTTTATATAAGCCAAATCATCCTCTAGCATAGTCAGGAAAGTCAATTGTTTTCCTCATTTTTGCACATTTTACAGCAATTTTAGAAATGTACAAAAAAGAGGTAAAATATAAAAAAACACATTTTCAGCAAAATCATCACCCTACTTATTTTTTTTTCTTTATACATCAACCATTACTTAGTTAATAAGTTCGATTGCAGCAAGTATTTTAAAATAGTGAGATTAACAGACGTGACAGATACTTTATTTTAATTATTTTAAGATTCTTTTTTGCGTTTGTTGTTTTTCATATAGGAAAAATATTATTGGGAACAAGCCTAATGATATTCAAGCATTAATAGAAAAGACAATGGATTTCCATGTTTTTAACATAATTTTCATATTATATTACAAAATAAGCCATTTTGAAAAAATATACTTATTTTAGATAGTACAAATAATGAGCAAAAGGAACATGTTTTCTCTATACATTTAATCATTCCTTAAAAATTATTAGGAAGTATGACAGAAGCAAATACTTAAAATAGCAAGATTACTAGAACTGATTTTATATATCTATATATATATATATATATATATATATATATATAGATATGTATACATATCTATATATATATATATATATATATATATATATATATACTCATTTGATTTCAAGGATTATTTTTCAGTAATTAAATCATATTAAGATAAAGATAAATCATATTTTAAATGAGCCAAATTATCCCTTAGCATACATAGATCAGAAAGACAATTATTTCCTTATTTTAATAAATCTTTGAACATTTTACTAAATTTTGTATGATTTTTGAAATTTCCTAAATTTTTGCAAACTATAGGAAAGAGAAAAACTATTTTAAGAATGATTTTGTAGAGAAATAGGGAAATAAATATTTGAAATTTAAAATATCTTCAAGGCTATCTATTAAAACCATGTTTTACTTATTTTAATAAATTTTGTATATTTTATAGCAATTGGGGAAATTAAGAATTGTACTAAATAAAAAAACAAAAACACTTTTTCAAAATGAGAAAAATTATCAGCCTACGGAACATTTTTGTTTTTATACATTCGATCATTACTTAGTTAAGTACAATAGCAGCAAATATTTAAAATAGCAATATTACCAGACATTATGATACAATTTCTCTTTTTTTAAGATCAATTCTTTTTTAGTAAAGTAGGAAAACTAATGTGCGAAAGTAAAAAAGATAACCATGAATAACAATTGTTTTACTTTTTAAATATTGTATTGTACATTTTACAATGTTTTTAACAATTTGCTCAATTTTGACCAAAATGTATACAATAACAAAAATACTTTTGATAATGATATTTCAAATTAATACTATCTTCAATGGTAACTATGAATAATAATAACAATGAATTACTTAGGAGGAAGACGAGTCAGTCTCCAGGTGTTTATTTTTCATTTTTTGTAATTTATTTTACAATACTTTTTTTATATTATCACTCTTAACTTATCTTAAACTGTGGTATTTTATCTTGTAAATGTTCTTTCTTGGGGCAGCACGGCCCCGCAGTGGTTAGCGTGTGTGCGACACAGTTCTGAGGTCATAATATCGAACCTCCTCTGTGGGGTTTGCATGTTCTCCCCGTGCTTGCATGGGTTTCCTCCGCGCACTCAGGTTTCCTCCCACATTCCAAAAACCTGCATGTTAGGTTAATTGGCCGGTCCAAATTGTCCCTAGGTGTGAATGAGCGAGTGAGTTGTCTGTCTCTGTGTGCCTTGCGAGACTGGCTGCCAACCAGTTCAGTGTGTCGCCTGCCCACTGCCCAAAGATGGCTGGGATGGGCTCCAGCAACCCCGCGACCCTACTGAGGATAAGCGAGTAGATAATGGATGGATGGGTGGATGTTCTTGCACCATCAAGATGGCACTTTTATTTTAGTTGTGCATTTCACATGTTACAATGACGATGAATTATATTCTATTCCGGGATTCGGCAACATTATCACCCCAAAGGGCCATAAAAGCAAAATATTTTCTTTTTGCTTTTTTGAGAGAGAGAGACACACACCATATATTCTAAGACAGCATTCAACAAAACCTTCAAACTCAGTCTCCAGACTAAAAGCTAATTCTTCAGAACATCTTATTCCATTAGATGATGAGATTTAATCTATGAAATAATAATCTTGCCAGAGCATGTGTGCCATACCAATGTAAATGCATGTTAAATGTCTTCTCCCTCCCACAGTTACTTAAGAGTGTTGTGCCTCATTTTGACTGACATTTTTGGTTTCAAAACCAGGTGGGAGCAAAGTTTTTTCTAAAAATGCCACAAAAGACTGCAAATGAGGATAAAGATGTATACACTTTCAGTGCAGCCTTCGCTGGGCGAGGAGAAGGCATGCGGGCTGTAAGTGCAGCTCTGCCCATTCCTACTGCTCACCCAATCAAAATGCTCTGGGTGCTTTTTTTTTTTTTTTTAAGAAATTTTGGGTAGACCGTTTGTTCTGTGGCTTTTCATTATAAAGTGTCTCAACAATGAACCTAGATTGTTTAATGAGCTACAATATAAAGGATTATTTAACGAGGTACAGCCAAAACGGCATCTGTTGGTGTGACATCTGACTGTAAACCATAGTTGAGACTGTGCTCTATACAGTATATACTGGACCAAACTCTATTGATAGATATTATAGTCTCAGCTTCGCACGTGTAACAATGCCGTACATAAATGTTGAAGTTCTGTTTTATCTAAATGCAGACCATTTTCCAATTACCATGTACCCCAAGCCAGATGTCCTCATGAAAAGAGCCATATATAGCTTGCGAGCCATAGTTTCCTGACTGCTGTTCCATTCTATTCTATTTTTTACCAATTCTGCTTGGCAGGCAGGATTGAAAAGTCTGAGCTACTGTAGTTATCCCTCTCCTGCATTAGGATCACTTATTTAAATGAGATAAATTTGTAAAGAAAATCAATAGGGCTTCATTTCCGTGTCATGGAATTTTATTGCAGCTGTTAGGACTACACGTGACTATTTGATCAATACCTTGCGGCATGCAAACGTGCCAGAGTAGTTCAATTAGCGGAGCGGTAAAAATGAAGTCATACACATTCATGAAGAATTAGAACAACAGCACATTTGAATTATTATTAATAAGTACCGTATTTTACGGGCTATAAGGCACACCTAAAACCGCCAATTGGCCCTATAGATCGGAAAATGCGGTGGATAAAATTGAAAATGCATGGTTACTATTAAATTATAGTGCATACGGCAGGGATGTTAAACTCAGTTGGGTTGTGGGGCCGGATCAGGAAAAGAATGTCAACTATATATTTTTGGTTTCGTTTTTTAGTATTATAATTTTATCATTCAGCGTACATTAAAAAACGATTTCACGCATTACAATCACAGATAACAAGGGATCTTTTCTAAACACAACACATTTATTCACAAACAATGGGGGAAGGGTTTCATGTTTGGCATTTAATGTGTTAACTTGTTTAAAGCCCTTGTGTGTAATATCTGACCAATAGTTCGGTAGCCTACATGGTAGGGCGCCTGCTCCGAGACTGGGAAGTCACTGGTTCAAGCCTCGGCCGAGTCATACCTAAGTCTTACAAGATTGGTACTCATTACCTCCCTGCTTGGCGCTCGGCATTAAGGGTTGGAATTGGGGGGTTTGGTCACCTAATGACTAAAATGGCTGCGCACTGTTTGGCTGCGGTTGCATCGGCTCGCTACAGTTTAACTGTACGGGTCAGGTGTATGTGCATGGTTACAAAGATTGACAATAAAAGTAAATTCTATTGTATTCTTCTTCTAGATGGCACTGTTATGTAATGTGGACAAAAGACCAGTGCCACATCAAGCAACAAGATGTCTGACAAGCATGAGCGGCGACCTCAGTAGGGATTTCCCTATGCAATAGAAATACACATTTCTCGATTTATGATTATTTTTAACGAATTACATTGGTATGATAGTTGATGTATTTTGCCTAGTATTCAAATCACGTTTTTTTTTTTTTACTGAATGACAGATTTGTTTTTTGTTTTTTACTGAATGACAGATTTGTTTTGTACCACATAGGAGGCACTACATATTGCACACTGTTCCTTTAACAGTTAGGGTGAATGCAGTTTTACATCAAAACCAACTCACTATCCTATGTGAGCTCAACAATGCTCCCTAGCGGCTGAAGAGAGAATCTGGTTTGCATTTATTTGAAATATCATAACGTTAGGGGCCGGTCACACAGACATTTGCGGCTGAATCACGGCTAAAATTTTGCGTTTTTTTTTTTGCCCGTGGTTGCCCGCGATGGAAAATGCGCAAAATTGGCCAACCCGCTGTTCATCGGTGGTATGCCCGCAAAACACGCCGGCGACTGTTCCGCTTCCTCATCGCGTCATTTCTGCGTCATTTTCTCGTGTGGACCATGGGTATAAAAGCTCCCGAGCCGGTGTTGTGCCCAAATCCGACTCCTACGCAACACATCCACCCCCCCATCCCCTCGCGTGAACGCGCATTCTGCTGCGATCGCTTTTGTGGGAAGCGTGCATTGACGTTGGTGACTTTTTCATCCGCGTTAACAAACGCATTTTGTAGAATACGATCGCACTTTATTGTTTAAATAAACGCGTTATATAGACTAGGATCTCCCAATTGTTATAATTAGCTCGCTTTATTGTTTTAATAAGCGTATTATATAGAATACGATCGCTTTTGTTGGAAGCGCAGCAGAATGCGCGTTCAGGCGAGGGGGGGGGGATTTACTGTTCGATTACGTTCACAACAAAAACAAAGACGGAATGGTTTAAGTTGTATTACATTCCCAACAAATGCAAGACGAAGTGGTTTTGGTTATATGTTCGCCATTACATTCCCTAAAAGTGAGATAAAACGAGGTAAAAGTGGGGATGTGAATCTCGACAGGGATGCATTTCTCGGATAACACCGGGCTGTAGAAATCATAACCGCTCAAGACACAGTCCAGTGAAGATCAAGATTTCAAGCTATGGCATCATTTTTATTTTATTATCTTGAAAAGAAATGTCAAGAAACAAAAATGGATTAAGACGAAGTCACTACGCTGACGGGAATCCATGTTCACCCCCTTGACGTCTCGAGCACAACTGAGTGTGCTCGGCAAATCGCGCTGTATATACGCGGAGAAAAGGCGTTTGACCGTCACACGCGTAACACGCTAATTTCACGTAATAACACTGCGATACAGGCGCAGAACATGCTATTACCATGCTCCACCCACGATTACCCGCTGAAATTTCCCGTCCTACCCATGTGTAACCACGCCCTGGCCGCGGCCAGAGCACGTCGTTCCGCGTCATTTCCGCGTCATTTCCGCGTCATTACCTCGTGTTGACCATGTGTGCGGCACGCGGTTTAACACGTGCTCAAACTTTTGAGCAGCTCAAAAGTTTTGCGCGCGGCCAACCACGTGTGAATTTCCGACCGCGAGTAAAGCACTGCTGTATCTCGTCTATATGGCGGTCTCAAAACGTCCAACAGCGCCCAACAGCATCTGCTTCACGGCCAGAAATTTTTGGCCGTGGTTCAACCTTGATACGCTCGTGAAAGGCTGTGTACCCGCGCTCTGAAGAATTGAGCAGCGCAAAAATTTTGCGCGCTGCCACCCGCGTGCGAATTTCCGACCTCGTGTTAAGCACTGCTGTATCTCGTCTGAATGGCGATCTTAATGCGTCCAATAGCGTCCGCCTCAAAGGCAGAAATTTCTGGCCGTGATTCAGCCGCAAATGTCTGTGTGACCGGCCCCTTAGATAGAAATGACCTAGAGATTTTCTCGTCAGATTAAATCATCCAACGGGCCGAATCTGGCCGCCGGGCCATATGTTTGGAAGGCCTGGCATAAGATAACAATTTATGAATGCATTAATATAGTAGTGAAATTACATAATGTTAGTTTATGTTCCAGAAAATAATTATTCTCAAGGGACATTGTATAGTATTTAGTGCTTCTAGTGATTTTTATAAATATTCATAGAGAAATTTGTATTTCTTTTACATGCCTTGTAGTTGCCGCCATGTTTGTCTGCCCTCTTGCTGCTACGCTGTGCTCATTTTGCAACCCTAGCTCTTGCTGTAGTATTAATTCCATGCACATTATAGTCAGCCCAATGCGCCAGATACAGCATATGAATAATATAAGATATATGAATAATATATCTATCCATCCATCCATTATCTGCACCGCTTATCCTCAGTAGGGTCGCAGGGGTGCTGGAGCCCATCCCAACTATCTTCGGGCAGTGGGCAGGGGACACCCTCAACTAGTTGCCAGTGATGCCAGTTGCAGGGCAGAACAATACATCACAAAATACTATTTTTTGGGGGTGGCATCTGATAGTGTGTAAAATGGTGTGTAGGTATTTATCATATTTGTTTTAATTTCAGCTTGTTGAGGATCGCATCGAAAGGGATGACAGCAAAGGTAAGATTTTATGTGAATGAAGTGTAAAATAATCTCAAAACAATAATATAGTGTTTTCAGACTAGCTTGTCGAACTTCTTGTCACACTTTCATTTATTTGTGAAATAATTGTTTTTGTTTGATAAATCGGATGGTAGATACATTTGTACATTACAAGTAAAATATATAAAAATCATTAGTAAAATAATCTGCCCAATGAGATCATTATAGGGATTATTTTTCTTATTTTGAAAGAGAAAAAAAAACTTCAGTGGTACAAAAAACTTTCATTGTCACGTGGCGTGGTGGGGGGAAGGAGTGACCGGACCAGAACGGAGGCAGGAAGGGAGAACTCAATTGCGTAACGATCCAAAAGTTTTATTTAACAAAATAAAAATTGTCCAAAACTCTGGGATGTGACAAAACAAACAGTTGATTCTTCCAACTCAACTAAACAGGACAAGGCATAACAGACGGAAAATGTTTAAACCTAAAACAGGACAAGGCATAACAGACCTGGGATTGTGTAATGAGCCAGCGCCCGCCAAACCCAAAATCCAGCCTTAAATAGCAGACCAGCAATCAGCTGATCTGCTGCAGCTGAGTTCGGGGGCGCGGCAGACTGGTAGCCATGGCGACCGTGACAGAGCCCCCCCTTTAAGGGACAGCTCCTGAGGTCCCAAAAAAAAAAAAAAAAAAAAAAAAAAATACTACCTCACGCCCCGGAATGGTTCGACGCTCGGCAGGGTTGGGGGGGGCCGGCAGGCAAACTGGACCGGCAAACACGAGGACAGACAGAGAATCAGAACCGGCGAACACGAGGACAGACAGGGAATCAGAACCGGCAAACACAGAGGACAGACAGAGAATCAGAACCGGCAAACACAGAGGACAGACAGAGAATCAGAACCGGCGAACACGAGGACAGACAGGGAATCAGAACCGGCAAACACAAGGACAGACAGGGAATCAGAACCGGCAAACACAGAGGACAGACAGGGAATCAGAACCGGCAAACACAGAGGACAGACAGGGAATCAGAACCGGCAAACACAGAGGACAGACAGGGAATCAGAACCGGCAAACACAGAGGACAGACAGGGATTCAGAACCGGCAAACACAGAGGACAGACAGGGATTCAGAACCGGCAAACACAGAGGACAGACAGAGATTCAGAACCGGCAAACACAGAGGACAGTCAAAATTGGCAAAAACAGGCGAGAGTCAAAATCAGGACCGGCAAAACAGGAGAGAGTCAAAATCAGAACCGGCAAAACAGGAGAGAGTCAAAATCAGAACCGGCAAAACAGGAGAGAGTCAAAATCAGAACCGGCAAAACAGGAGAGAGTCAAAATCAGAACCGGCAAAACAGGAGCAGCGGAGTCGGCCCGGCAGGCAGCGGAGTCGGCCCGGCAGGCAGCGGAGTCGGCCCGGCAGGCAGCGGAGTCGGAGTCGGCCCGGCAGGCAGCGGAGTCGGAGTTGGACTGGCACGCAGGGGAGACTGAATAGCAGGCAATCGGCACGGGAGTCGGGCAGGCAGGCATGAGAGTCGAACAGGCAGGCGTCAATTCCTCCCGGGACCCCATTCGAGGCACAGCAATGGCCACGACGGGCGGGGCCGTGGTTCGAACGGGCAGGGAGTCGAAGTCGGACTCAGTGGGCGCTTGCCAAGCTGCGTTCTCCAGGTCTCCCCAAATCGCGCTGGGATTGTTCGCTGAGTTCTTGTCGTGGCTGGCTCATTCTGTCACGTGGCGTGGTGGGGGGAAGGAGTGACCGGACCAGAACAGAGGCAGGAGGAAGGAAGGGAGAACTCAATTGCGTAACGATCCAAAAGTTTTATTTAACAAAATAAAACTTGTCCAAAACTCTGGGACGTAACAAAACAAACAGTTGATTCTTCCAACTCAACTAAACAGGACAAGGCATAACAGACGGAAAATGTTTAAACCTAAAACAGGACAAGGCATAACAGACCTGGGATTGTGTAATGAGCCAGCGCCCGCCAAACCCAAAATCCAGCCTTAAATAGCAGACCAGCAATCAGCTGATATGCTGCAGCTGAGTTCGGGGGCGCGGCAGACTGGTAGCCATGGCGACCGTGACATTCATTCAGTGAAAAAAAAACATTTGCGTACTCGGCATAAACACTTGAACCATTACAGTATACCAATGTTATTTTTCATTAAAAAAAAAATCATAGGTCAAGAAATCTTTACTTCTTTTACACAGTGGTATACTTAGGTCGCCACCATGTCTGTCCGGCATCCTACCACCGCCCTGCGCTATGTGGCACTGTCCCTTGCTCACACCAGACAACACACTGCCATCTAGTGGTCAAATATTACACACTGGGGCTTTAATAATGGAAACATATTCTGCTAAAAGTATGATGATTTATTTTTGCAGCATAATAAAGTATACAATGCTGGTGGTGATAGTGATGATGTTGAAGTGACTGTGAATCCACAGAACCAATGTAAATATGTATATTTGTAAGGGTAAATACCTAGGAGCTCTAGCTGTAAGACGCAATCAAAAAGGAAGTTGAAGGGGTTGGATTAAATAAGCACATGCTTCTTTCTATTCCTTTCAGGCAAGTAACATTAGCATTGTTTTTGTTTTTTGACCTGTTTTGTTTCATTTTTGTTTGCTCGAGTTTGGAATACAATTTCAATCAATCAATCAGAAATACAAGGGTGATAATAATACTTCATTATCTACTAGTTATCTTTTTTTTAGTATCCTGTGTGGGGGAGAAAAACCCAAAAAACTGGCCTGGTGAGAGATGGGCACCACCAGGCTGTACTTGTCCAAGACACAACAAAGGAAAACCTGATCATCACTGTATTTTTGTCTTAAATGTGTCAATATTTGGCAAAGGAGGTCTTGGCCACTCCACCCTGGCTTTGGTGGACGGGCAACCAGAGGAGGACGAAGACCCTTGGGACCTTCCTGAGCTGAAAGACACGGGAGAGCCCTGGTCAGGTAAGAAATTGTTTTTATTTGGATAAACATATCAGAGGAGTTAATGCACCAAAGTGATGGTGCCAAGCGCCACTTGAAGAAGAAGGAAAAAGAAAAGATCAGTGACATTCCAAAGCGAGGCGTCATGACTACCGCAAAGCTGGGTTTGTCATTATGTCATAAATTCAAGTTGGAGAAGGTTGGGCGTGTTCCCTCAACAGATTTGGTATCATAATAATGGAGAATTGGTGATAAAGAAAACATGTACATGTTGATCATCAAGGTTATCGTTCGTGTAGAGTGCAAACAAATGCTGAGGTCAGCATCTTCTGCATAAACAGCACCAAGGCCTGCTACAATGGACACTTTTATAATTATAGTCATCTTTCGATTATTTGATTTTACAGTTACGGTAATAAAAAAATAACTGATTAAAATCCCTATACAAAAAAGGAATATTATTTAAAATTAACACTGTAGAGAACATACAATATATATACAATAAATCTAATGATTGATGGAAAAACATGATGATAATTTCAACTAAAGTGTATAAATATAATAATAATACATTTTATAGTTGTAGAATCTATATACAAAAGGGAATATTATTTAAAGTTAATATGGTAGAAGACATACATTAATGATACATATATATATATATGTATATAATATATTTATATATAACACAGCCATACTTGGTGAAAATAAACATGATAAGAATTCAAACTAAACAATGTAAACAATTATATTAATTAATTTTATGATTGTAGAAAACAAAATTAATCAAAATACTGAGCTAATGTTGTAAAAAAAATTGTAAAAAAAAAAAACAACACAGAAATGTTCATTAAACATTCCCTTAGATAAAACTGTTCACTTTTCCTGAAATAAACAAAGGAAATTACAGAATATGTATAAATGTAAAAAAATCATAAAATAACTGAAAGCATCTAAATATTTTACAAGAAACCATGAAAATACATTCCTCGTGACCTATTTTAGTTGTATTCGTTGCTGCTAAATATTATTGCACTTTTTTCATTGAACTATACTATACAATTCCTTATTCTTTTGCATTCACAAATGTTGCACTATTCTTAGTACTTAGTCTAGTCTCTAAGGACTATGTTGTCAATATATATATATATATATATATATATATATATATATATATAAGTTCTAAGGTCTCGGGAACCTCCTGTATGGGTTCAAATCCAGCTACCGGACTTACTGTGCGGAGTTTGTATGTTCTCCCCGTGCTTGCGTGGGTTTCCTCCAGGCACTCCAGTTTCCTCCCACATTCCAAAAACATGCATTTCAGGTGAATTGGCCAGTCCAAGTTGTCCCTAGGTGTGACTGAGCGAGTGAGTTGTCTGTCCCCGTGTGCCCTGCAATTGGCTGGCAACCAGTTCAGGGTTTCTCTGCACTATTGTACCTACAGCGTTATTGTTATAGTGTTATTGTTCTGTTTACCTGACTTGTTTACCTGACTGCCCATTTTGCACATCTGGTTAGCTACTCCTCTTGCACTATTTGAGCTACTGTAAAATACTATACATAGCCATAATTATTTAGTATATTATTAGCACTCAATACTACAACTCAATACTACATTTTATTTATATCTGTACATTCAAGGAAACTGTGCGGGTCAGATGTATCGACATTTCGTTCTGTATACACGTGTACTAGAATGACAATAAAGTAGATCTGAATCTGAATCTGAATCTGAATATATAATTTTTTTATCCTGAAAGTCTTTTATCTTTTTTCCCCCCTCTTTAAAGTCTCTATTATCTCTCAGGCGTACTATGTCCAATTTGAATATATACAATGTTTCACAACGTTGATACCAATGGCAGTGCAGACAATTGAATTTCAAATAAATCAAAATATATGTTTAAACGGAAACATATATTAATGTATTCATCCAATATATATATATATATATATATATATATATACTGGACTGTCTCAGAAAATTAGAATATTGTGATAAAGTTCTTTATTTTCTGTAATGCAGTTAAAAAAACAAAAATGTCATACATTCTGGATTCATTACACATCAACTGAACTATTTCAAGCCTTTTATTATTTTAATATTACTGAATTTGGCTTACAGCTTAAGAAAACTCAAAAATCCTATCTCAAAATATTAGAATATCATGAAAAAGTATACAAGTAGGATATTCAACTAATCACCTGAATCATCTAATTAACTCGAAACACCTTGCGAGGGTTTCCTGAGCCTTGAAAACACTCAGCTTGGTTCAGTAAACTAAATCACTGCTGATCTGACTGCTGTCCAGAGGACCATCATTGATACCCTCCATCAGGAGGGTAAGACACAAAAAGAAATTTCTCAAAGAGCAGGCTGTTCACAGAGTGCAGTTTCAAAGCATATCCACAAAAAGTCTGTTGGAAGGGAAAAATGTGGCCGGAAACGCTGCACAACCAAGAGAGATGACCGCAGCCTTAACAAAATTGTGAAGAAGAGCCGCTTCCAGAATTTGAGGGAGCTTCAAAGACAGTGGGCTGAAGCTGGAGTCCAGGTATCAAAAGCCACAGTTCACAGACGTGTCCGGGAAATGGGCTACAATAGCCGTATTCCCATGGTCAAGACACTTCTGAACTCAAGACAACGGAAGAAGCGTCTGACTGAAGCACTGGACAGTTGCAGAGTGGTCCAAAGTCCTCTTTTCAGACGAAAGCAAGTTTTGCATTTCATTTGGAAGTCAAGGCGCCAGAGTCTGGAGAAAGGCTGGAGAGGAGCAAAATCCAAGTTGCTTGAAATCCAGTGTGAAGTTCCCACAGTCAGCAATGGTTTGGGGAGCCATGTCAGCTGCTGGTGTTGGTCCACTGTGTTTCATCAAGTCCAGAGTAAATGCAACTGTGTACCAAGAGATTTTAGAGCACTACATGCTTCCATCTGCTGAAAAGCTCTATGGAGATGAGGATTTCATTTTCCAGCATGATCTGGCACCTGCCCACAGTGCCAAAACCACCAGTAACTGGTGCACTGACCATGGCATCACTGTCCTTGATTGGCCTGCTAATTCCCCTGACCTGAACCCCATTGAGAAATTGTGGGGTATAGTTAAGAAGAAGATGAAAGACACCAGACCTACAAATGCAAATGAGCTGAGGGCCGGTATCGAAGCATCCTGGGCATCAATAACACCTCAGCAATGCCACAGGCTGATTGCCTCCATGCCACGCCGGAATGATGCAGTAATCCGTGCAAAAGGATTCCCAACCAAGTACTGAGTGCATCAATGGACATTTTCAAATGTTTGATTTAGTTTTGCTGTTATAAAATTTTTTTTTTACTTGGTCTGAGGAAGTATTCTAATATTTTGAGATAGGATTTTTGAGTTTTTTTTCAGCTGTAAGCCAAAATCAGCAATATTCAAATAATAAAAGGCTTGAAATAGTTCAGTTGATGTGTAATGAATCCAGAATGTATGACATTTTTGTTTTTTTAATTGCATTACAGAAAATAAAGAACTTTATCACAATATTCTAATTTTCTGAGACAGTCCAGTATATATATATGATGAATACATTATCTCATCTCATCTCATCTCATTAGCTGCAACGCTTATCCTGAGTAGGGTTGCGGGGGTGCTGGAGCCCATCCCAGCAATCATCGGGCAGTGGGGAGGGGACACCCTGAATTGGTTGCCAGCCAATTGCAGGGCACACAGGGACAGACAACTCGCTCGCTCATTCACACCTAGGGACAATGTGGACCGGCCAATCGACCTGAAATGCATGTCTTTGGAATGTGGGAGGAAACTGGAGTGCCTGGAGGAAGCCCACGCAAGCACGGGGAGAACATACAAACTCCGCACAGGAAGTCCGGTAGCTGGATTTGAATAGAACAGAATAGAATAGAATATACCTTTATTGTCATTGTTACAAAATGGGTTAACATATTGTGACAACGAAATTGGGCAAGAACCGACACAGGAGGTTCCCAAGACTTTAGAACTGTATATAGATATGCTAAGCGGTGCAGATAATGGACGGATGGATGGATCGACAGTAGGCATGGTGTTCAATAATATTGGAAAAAAACAAGTTATCTAAAGTTGAAAACATTTTTTTGCAGAGCATTTAATTTCAGTTTATACTGCAGGCTACTAAAATACAGTGGGCAGATCATTAATGGCCCAGGGGCCATAGTTTTGGCAGTATAGATTTATTATAATTATGTTTCCCAGAAATAACTGTATATATATATATATATATATATATATATATATATATATATATATATATATATGAAATATACTACTGAGGATAAGCGGTGCAGCTAATGGGATGAGATGAGATATATATATATATATATATATATATATATATATATATATATATATATATGTATGTATGTATGTATGTATGTATGTATGTATGTGTGTGTGTGTATTTGAACCCCTGAGAAAATGGTACAGTAGCCTTTGTTTACTATTACAGAGGTCAAACGTTCCCTGTAGTTTTTCACCAGGTTTGCACAAACTACAAGAGGGATCTTGGCCGACTCCTCCACACAGATCTTCCTCTAGATCAGGGGTCGGGAACCTTTTTGACTCAAAGAGCCATAAAAGCAAAAAATATTAATTTTATTTTGGGAAAGAGCCACGCCATATATTATGAGACAAATTTACTAAATTGCTAAACCCGCGCCCCGGGTTTATGAAAAGAGAATAATGCCAGAGCCCCTGTCCCAAAATCAACAAACATAAAACTTTAAACTTGTCTCTTTCTTGCAATTACTCAAGATCGGTTAAACTCCTTTTGACCCTTTTTTTCATATATATTGGTTTCAAAACCAGATGCAAGCAGTTATTGTGTAAAAACGTCACAACATTCTGCAAATAGGGAGCCTGATGAGCTCACTTTTGGCGCAGACAGCGTATGGCGAGAGATGGGAGGGAGTGCTTGCACTTTTTGCATAGCTCCACCCATCCTTCCCACTCACCCAATCAAATGACTAAGTTCTCTTCCGGTGTTTTGGCGTATTTACAGTTCTGTGGATTCATCCTAAGGTATCTGAACACTGAACACAGATTATATAGTGAACTTTTATATAAAGGATTCTTTAGCGTTGTACAACCAAAACGAGTTTTTTTCCCCCTTTTTTTGTGTGACACCTTGACTGTAAATTGTAGTGAAAAACGTGCCCTATATATATACTGCAAAGTAATATCATGTCATTTAGCTTTGAATTGGCTTTGCGTGTATCAGAATAGGATAGACAACTCAAGTTTTAAACAAGATGGAGAAATTTTGCATGCAATCAAATTTGTCTCTGAGCCACAGATACTCATAGAAAGAGCCATATATGGCTCGCGAGCCATAGGTTCCCGACCCCTGCTCTAGATCAGTCATGTTTCTGGGTCCTTGCTTAAAAACACAGAGTTTGAGCTCCCTCCAAAGATTTTCGATTGGGTTCAGGTCTGGAGACTGGCTGGGCTATGCTAAAACCTTGATATGCTTCTTACGAAGCCATGCTTTGTTTTCCTGGCTGTGCTTCGGGTCGTTGTCGTGTTGGAAGACCCAGCCACGATCCATCTTTAATGCTCTGACTAAGGGAGGGAGGTATTTTACCAAAATCTCACAATACACAGCCCCCAGTCATCCTCTCTTTAATGCAGTGCACTCATCCTGTCCCATGTGCAGAAAAACACCCCCAAAGCACCCCCATGCTTAACAGTAGGCATGGTGTTCAATAATATTGGAAAAAAACAAGTTATCAAAAGTCAAAAACCTTTTTTTGCAGAGCATTTGATTTCAGTTTATGCTGCAGGCTACTGAAATATAGTGGGCAGATCATTAATGGCCCAGGGGCCATAGTTTTGGCAGTATAGATTTATTATAATCATGTTTCCCAGAAATAAAAAAATATTAGCCACATTGTGCTAAAGGCCAAAAAAACAGACAAAAACATATTTTTGAAATGGCCATGATGATATAAAACAATTATTGGATTTGTCTACGGTATATTTTTCCCTTATGTATTGCTGTAGAGATTTGAGACTGCATTAGTGGGTTCAAAAAGTATAATGAAACATCCATCCATCCATTATCTGCACCGCTTAGCCTCAGTAGGGTCGCGGGGGCGCTGGAGCCCATCCCAGCTATCTTCGGGCAGTGGGCAGGGGTCACCCTGAACCGGTTCCCAGCCTAGTCGCAGGGCACACACAGACAGACAACTCACTCACTCATTCAGAACTAGGGACATTTTGGACCGGCCAATTAACCTAAAATACATGTTTTTGGAATGTGGGAGGAAAACCACGCGAGAATGGGGAGAACATGCATACTCCACACTGGACGTTCAATCTCATGACCTCAGAACTGTGTCACACACGTGCTAAACACTGCGCCGCCATGCTGCCCATAATGAAACATGTTTTTCGTAAATATTGATTTGAATACTAAGCAAGAATACATGAACTATCATCCCAATGTTAATTTTTAATAGAAGAAAAGAAAAAAAAATCATAGGTCGAGAAAATTCCTTTACACAGTGGAATCCCCGCTTAGGGTTCTGCCATGTTGATCGGCATCAGTGCTGCCACGCTGGGCTCCGTGGCACTGGCCCTAACTCGCATCAGACAACACAGTGCCATACAGTGGTCAAATGTTACACACTGGGGCTTCGATGTGTTCTCTAAAGTGATGAGAATCACAGTTTGAAGTTTGGAGAAAAATCAATAACGATTGAATGATTGATTGACTTTGCCTATTCTATCAGCTTTGGAAACTAAAGGGAAGGTTCTTCGGGTGTTGTTCGCGGTGATGAAACTGGTGGTGCTGCTTGGTCTCCTCTACACATTCATTTGTTCTTTGGACGTCCTCAGCTCTGCTTTCCAACTCGTCGGAGGTACTACAGCATAAAAAGGACCGACCGCTTGCACCTGGGTGATGAAAACAATTTGTTTTCACTCAGGCAAAGCGGCGGGTGACATTTTCCAGGACAACGTTGTCCTGTCCAACCCTTTGGCCGGTCTGGTCATCGGCGTCCTGGTCACTTTGCTGGTCCAGAGCTCGTCCACGTCCTCCTCAATTGTCGTCAGCATGGTCTCCTCGGGATGTAAGGGTCAAGACATCTGATGTAAAGTCAAGTTTTAGGTTTAAGATGTTTAACCTTTCTATTTTGTTAGTGCTTACAGTCCAGCTAGCTGTTCCAATCATCATGGGTACCAATATTGGAACATCGGTCACCAACACGTTGGTTGCCATGACACAGGCTGGGGATCGTAGTGTCTTTCGCAGGTAAACAATGGAAATAATGTTACAATCAAGGAAAGTGGGATTTCTGAAACAACCCACTTGGATTAACACAGTCTTGACCTAGAAGTGTTTTAAGCAATTTATACAACAAAATGGGCCAATTCAAAGAAACTGTTGTTTTTGTGTTTATTGCAGTCCTTCTAAATATTCATCCATCCAATTTCTGCGCCGGTTATCCCCACTATAGTTGCAGGGGTGCCAGGGCCCATCCCAGCTATCAACTGGTTGCCAGCTAGTCGCAGGGCACACAGAGACAGACAACTCACTCGCTCATTCACACCTAGGGACAATTTAGACCAGCCAATTAACCTGGCACGCATGTTTTGGAATGTGGGAGAAAACCAGGGGTGGATTGGAAAAACCCATTCAGGCACGGGAAGAACATGCAAACCCTGCATGGGGAGGTTGTGGTAGCTCGAATTGATTCCTGGACCTCTGCACCGTGGGGCTACGCTCTAACCAGATTTTTTTGGGGGGAGTACGGCCAACAGAGATCTGGGTACTTCTATGCCATACTTGTTGCAGATTTCCTGCTCTACTTGCTTCTTCTTCTCCATGTACGCTGATCCAGCTAACTTCTTACACCTTGCCACGATGTGCTGGATTGTTTTATGGGCGTCTCTGCACAGTCTACACTTTACACCTTGGGTCTGATCTACTCTGGTAGTTCCTGGCCTCTATGGCTCTTTTGCTTATGACCTATTTTTATGCTGCTGTGAACAGAGCCACTGTGCTGTCTGTCAGTCCTGCATTTTCAGCCACTGGTAGGATTTCTTTGATGTCAGACACCGACTTTATCTGATGGTGGTAGATTCCATGTAGCGACTTGTCCCTTCAGGATGTTTGCTCCTCCTCCTCTAAATTCTCATCAGGATTCTGCTGCCTGAAACATTCACTCGGCAGGTCATACAGTATTTTGGGGTTATTTGTTCAATGTACTCCTGTATTCTCGAAGTTTCATCCTGGACCATAGAATTGATGCTCACTAGCCCTGGACCTGCCTCTTTCTACTTAGCGTAGGGTGCTGGACTTGGGGAGGAACCCTTTCTGCATGGTGAATTTTCTTGTCTTGATGTCAGCAGCTTCCAATGTTTTAATGACAGATTTTATGTTCCTCCCAGATCACAACAAATGCTGAGGTTTAAACCCAATTAAATCAACCTGTGATAGTATGTTTACATTTGCTGTGGGAGTTCCATAAATCAACCAGTGTGTCATAAAACAGACACTGTAGTCATAATCTCAAGCAATACACTAATGATAAAGTATATTACACCGCTACCGATAGAAGCTGACAAAGTCCTTTTGCATGACCTTTAAATTTAAATTTTCTTTTGAACCGGACCGGCTTCAGGGCCTTCGCAGGGGCCACCGTGCACGACTTCTTCAACTGGCTTTCAGTTTTGGTGCTGCTGCCTTTGGAAGTGGCCACGGGTTACCTGTATGTGGTCACCAAGCTCATCATCGACTCCTTCCAGATCCAGAGCGGGGAACCCCCCGACCTCTTGAATGTCATCACAGACCCACTCACTGATTCCATTATAAAGGTGCCAACGATCCTTCCTAGAAAATGGGAATTCTGGCATATTCCATGTCCAATCAGATCATTGCATGCATGTTCCCAATTGTAACGATTAACGACGCTTGGATTCCTGTTCTGAAAAAAACGTTTTTGTTGACGACAAAACAGTCTGTGTTTTTTTTTCCGAGTCAGCTGGACCAGACTGTCCTAAACGAAATAGCCACCGGAAATCTGGAAGCCCGCGAGAAAAGTCTCATCAAGAAGTGGTGTGAAACGTATACCAACGTGGTAAGATCAAACATCACATTTGTGCAATAATACCAGCTAAACAAAAAAGTTCATAGTATGCTAAGCATTACGAAACTTAAACAGACCTCAAACAAGACGAGATGTCGAAATCACACTGTACATATATATCCGGTGCTGAAATATCTAAAAAAAATTGCAAATATTATCAACAAACATAAACAGGAAACTCCCTTTTGCTAGATTATTACTTTTAATAATTCAATGTAATAATTAATAATTACCTAATAACTGACCTTTTTGTTTTTATTAGGAACTTACTTCAGTTTGGGCTTTTTGAACTCAATGATAGTTCTCTTATGTAGTTTAAACAAGGTTGAGTCTAATGTAGTGAGCTGCTAGCATTAGACACTAGCACGTTAAACTAGAATTAGCCACTAGAACGCTAATACTAGGAGCTACGAGAGCAGTACTGCAAGAGGCAGCACTGGCTATTACAGCACTATAGTTAGCAGCTACGTTAGTTCTTCAGTAGTTAAAACTATTACTTAAAGCGTTCGTGCTATTGTGCTGGTTACTAACTCTATTCAACTCATCGTTGTTTAGTGCCACGGCTAGCATAATAAATGCTTGTGTTATTTGTTTTTCCAAGAAATGTTTAAATACATTTGTTTCAGAATTATTTTTCACTCATATTTCTATTTCTCTACTAAATTAAGTAAAATAGTCACTGACCTTTTCTTTGTGACTTTATTATGTGTTTTTTTTAATGCAATTACAAATGTGTCAAAATGCATTATAAACAATAATATCAAAACGCTAATGCTACTAGCTAAGAAAGTTCTAATATAAGTGATGCTAAACCCTAGCATTAGTGACTGAAGTTCTCAGTTGTTACTTATAGTAGCTGCAGTACCAAGGCTAGCCAATAGCACTAGCTACTAAAGGGCTAAAACGGCTGATACCTTTAATGCTCTAGCAGCTAAACCTGGCAGCATTAAGGGTGGTTTTAGGTCCTGCTGGTGACTAACTCCCTCCAACTCATCCTTGTTTGGCACCACCAGAGATAGCATAATACATTTTCCACCATTTGTGATATTTGAACACAATGATAGTTGTCCTTAAGTGTTTTTTAAAACAAGGTTGAGGTAAAGGAAGTGGACCACTGCATTGGCAGTTATAACGCTAATGCTAGAAGCTACAAAAGTGCTAATGCAGTATTAAGAAAATGTTTTGGTGGCTGCACTAGCAATGCTAGCCATTAGCACAAGTTACCATATCATCAAAACATCTGCTATCTTTAGTGCTCTTGTAACTAAACCTGCATGGCACTTAAGCGCTTTTATGGGTCTTGCTAGCGACTAACCCCCAACTCATCTCTATCTGGTGCCACTACAGCTACCATTAGCAATACTAGTTGCTAGTTTTAGTGACTGATACCCCATTAGAGGAACGGAACATCTTAGTTTTTTGCAAAGTCTGAGTTTTAAAGAGATGAACATATTTGTGACTTGTCCGGCTTTCAGAGCTTTGTCAACGTCACCGTCCCTGGTCCAGAGAACTGCACATCTCCTTCACTGTGCTGGGTGGACGGCAACCAAACAGTCACCCTCAAGAACAT
Organism: Urocampus carinirostris; assembly: GCF_059441175.1. Taxonomy (NCBI): domain Eukaryota; kingdom Metazoa; phylum Chordata; class Actinopteri; order Syngnathiformes; family Syngnathidae; genus Urocampus; species Urocampus carinirostris. The sequence goes on along the minus strand of NC_142356.1, from coordinate 39,159,115 downwards.
CTCACAGACCTTTAACATCAAAAAATGTGAGTGAAACGTGGTAGAGAAAAAACATTTTCTGGGCGCGTGTACTCGATGCGGTTCCACCTTGGTTGTTTTGGCAGGTGAGCACCTTTTTGTGGATGTGCAGTTGTCGGATCTGGCGGTGGGTCTGATCCTTCTGGCACTGTCACTGCTGGTTTTGTGTTCCTGCCTGCTGCTCATAGTCAAGCTGCTCAATTCCATGCTCAAAGGACAAGTGGCCATGATCATCAAGAAGATACTCAACACCGGTTAGCGGAAACACAAAAAAAAAACGGTTCTGCGTGAAGCTGCCTCATGCTAACCTAAGGCGTGTGCGCAGATTTCCCTTTCCCTTTCGGATGGGTGACCGGTTACATCGCCATTTTGGTCGGGGCTGGAATGACCTTCATCGTGCAGAGCAGTTCCGTTTTTACTTCCGCCATCACGCCGCTTGTGGGTGAGGACACTCTGTTGTCCGTCCGTCATATGAGGGACAACAAAGGATGGAATCACCTCCATCCATCACCTATTTATTTACTCATCCATCAATCCCCTGTTTAACTTCCTATTTATCCATCCACCCCCTATTTATGGACTAATTTATCCACACATTCATCCATTCATCAATTGTTTCTTTATAAATCCCTCCATCCCCTTTTAATCTAATGCTAGCCATGGCACTAGACAGCGATGAGTTGAATGGAGTAAGCAACCAGCACAATAGCACGAACGCTTTAACTACTAGTTTTAACTACTGAAGCACTAACGTAGCTGCTAACTTTAGTGCTGTAATAGCCAGTGCTGCCTCTTGCAGTACTGCTCTCGTAGCTCCTAGTATTAGCGTTCTAGTGGCTAATTCTAGTTTAACGTGCTAGTGTCTAATGCTAGCAGCTCACTACATTAGACTCAACCTTGTTTAAACTACATAAGAGAACTATCATTGAGTTCAAAAAGCCCAAACTAAAGTAAGTTCCTAATAAAAACAAAAAGTTCAGTAATTAGGTAATTATTAGTTATGACACTGAATTATTAAAAGTAATAATCTAGCAAAAGGGAGTTTCCTGTTTATGTTTGTTGATAATATTTGCACATTTTTTGAGATATTTCAGTACTGGAAATAAATGTACAGTGTGATTTCGACATCTCGTCTTGTTTGAGGTATGTTTAAGTTTCGTAATGCTAAGCATACTATGAACTTTTTTGTTTAGCTGGTATTATTGCACAAATGTGATGTTTGATCTTACCACGTTGGTATACGTTTCACACCACTTCTGGATGAGACTTTTCTCCCAGGATTCCAGATTTCCAGTGGCTATTTTGTTTAGGACAGTCTGGTCCAGCTGACTTGGAAAAAAACCACGGACTGTTTTGTCGTCAACAAAAAAACAACCAACCAACCAACCAACCATTTCTCAACCTGGTTTTCACCAATCATTTTGTTTCCAGGTATCGGCGTGATCAGCATCCAGAGAGCCTACCCGTTGTCTCTGGGTTCCAACATCGGCACCACTACCACCGCAATCTTGGCAGCCATGGCCAGTCCAGGAGATAGGTTGGCAAACGCACTGCAGGTCAGTCACGCATCACAAAACAACCCATTCCCAATCTTGTGGATTTAAATGCGTGTCGATGGCTTCTCTAGATAGCCCTTGTCCATTTCCTGTTCAACATCTCTGGCATCATCTTGTGGTATCCGATACCATTCACACGACTCCCCATCCGATTGGCCAAAGCCTTGGGCAACATAACTGCCTCCTATCGTTGGTTCGCTGCAGTCTACATTGTCTTTTGCTTTTTCCTCCTCCCACTCCTGGTCTTCAGTCTTTCATTGGCTGGGTGGCAGGTACTGGTGGGCGTGGCCTGTCCCCTTCTGGCCCTCCTCCTCGTCATTACTGTCATCAACGTGCTGCAGAAGAAGAAGCCGGCGTGCCTTCCGGCCACGTTGCGTTCTTGGGATTTCCTCCCTCTTTGGGCTCACTCTCTGAAACCGTGGGACAAAGTTGTGGGTATGGTGACATCCAAGTGTTGCTGCTGCTGCAAATGCTGCAACATCGATGAGGGTGACCAAAAGGGGGCGATGGAAACCTACGATAACCCTGTGATGTGTGCCGAGAAAGAAATGGAAAATGAGATTAAGATTGAGCTTGGAAGTCTAAAAATGTCCAAACTTTGATTTTCCTTTGTGGGCTAATTTTATACTATCCCTAGCCCCTAAACGCTAACCTCTAACCCTAACCCTAACCCGGAACCTTAACCCTTATTGCAACCCACTAGACCTAACCCCCTAACCCTACACCTAACCCAAGCCTTTAACCCAAACCCCCTAACTTTAAACCCTAACTCTAATCATAACCCACTAACGCTTACCCCACTAATTCTAGCCCTAAACCTAACTTCCTAACCTGAACCCTAACCCCTAACCCACAAATACTAACCCTTAACCCCACGATTTTTCTCAGTACTATGATATCATCGCTGTCAAGTGAAAAAACGTATCTCCAGTCTTTTGTCCTTTGGGTGTATTTTTTTTCGTCGTAAATGCAAAGAGTGAAAACAATTACAAAAATGTAATTATTTTACATTAGAAAAAACGTTCGTCAAAATGTTGACAAAATGTTTTTGCAAGGTAAACATTCCTAAAGAAAAAGAAAATCTCATAATTTTTTAGCTTTGTTTTGCCTCTTTTTGCTTTCTGAAAACAATGTATGTGCTTTTTCACATGATAACAAGTTATTTTGATAAGTTTTACAATGTAAACATCTTATAAAGACTTAAAAGTAAAGATATTGACCAACATTTTTTAACATGACAGCGACGATATTCATTCACACGATTCAATCTTGCCTCAATACTGTCCCGTGTGGCATAAAATAAAACTGCACATCACATTTTCCACGTACACGCTGCGTAAAAAGAAAAAGTGGAAATAACCATATCTAGGTGCTACTTAAAGGGAAAGTGTATATTATTTAAACACTAGATGTCACTGTATTGTGGTGCTAAATAATCCACACTGTTCCTTTAAAAACATCACTATTTCAACAATGCTGTTTGTTCATTTTTATCTGCTATTAACTTTTCAAATATTTTTTTTCACTGCTATGACTTTGTTGACACATCTTATGAAGGTGTGAAATGATTTTGTAATTATATTCGGTAATTATATTCAAAGAATATGTGGTTTGAAATTAGATGAGAGTCCATCTAAATAAATGTGTTGAACTTTTATGTGTGTTGAGTTTGCTTTGCTTTGTAATTCAACATTAATTTAGTAGTTAGGGAAAGAATTCCTTCAGTTAGTACTATTTTTAATGTCGCCAGCATTAGCTATTAAAACACAAAACTAGCTGTTTGAGCGCTATTACATGTGGCAGCATTAGCCATGCTAATCCCTAGCATTGGTGATAGAAGCACTAAGTCGTTAGTTTTAGTCGCTCGTAGACACGCTGAACATTAGCAATAGCCAATACAGTGCTAAAATGGCTGCTAGCTTCAATGCTAACCCCCTTCATTTCATCCTTGTTTATTGCCAAAAGAGCTAGCAATAGTAACTCTAACTGATACTGTATCTTTTTCCCCACATGACAAAAATATATTCAAACCAAGACAAAAGCCCCCTGCTGGTGATCAAATGCAGTTACATGATCAAAATAAAAAAATATCTGAACTTAACAACAGTTTTCAATTTTAAACCTTTTCCCACTTGATGATAAGAATGTTTCAACACGTGCGACTGGCAAAGTATAGAACAGGAGTGCATAGGTTAACCTTTTACAGGTGAGCGTTGCTTTCGAAAGAACATTTTAATCTTATCTCTTGTCATATTTCAAAAGCTTCTAAAGTATCAATGAATTGAATAGATGCTAAGCTTTCAATAATTGGTTTACAGCAGGGGTGTCAAACTCATTTTAACTCGGGGGCCACGCGATAGAAAAAACATTCTGTCGGGGGCCGGACTAGTAGATTAAAGAGAAAGAAAAAGAAATAAAGAAAAAAGAGAAAGAGGGAGGGAAAAGGAGAGACAGCGGGACAAAGAAAGAAAAAGAGAGAGAGGGAAATAACGTGAGGAACAAAAGATAAAAAGTCGTGAGAGAGGGGGAAAAGAAAGGGAGAGGAAGAAAGAAATCCAAAGAGAAATAGAAAGACAGAAGGAGAGAAAAGAGAAAAGAAAGCACAAATGGTATGAAGAGAGAAAGAGAAAAGAGAGAAAAGAAAAAAAGGAAGTTAGAGCAAAGGAGGTTAAAAGACACAGAGAGAGAAAGCGACAAAGAGCAACTAAGGAAGAGAAAAGGAGGGACACAGAGAGTGAAAGAGACAGAGTGGGAGAAAAGGGGTGGAAAAGAAAGAGAGAGAGAGAGAGAGAGAGAGAGAGAGAGAGAGAGAGAGAGAGAGAGAGAGAGAGAGAGAAATACAAGTACAGTTACTTTGTGAGAGGCACCTGGCTTTGGCAACATCAAGTTAACATATTTCAACCTGCAGCTTGTTTTTCTCTTGCGCTTCTCTGAGTGTTATCTCGCGGGCCCGATTCAATCCCTTAGCGGGCCTGATCTGGCCCGCGGGCCGCCTGTTTGACACCTGTGGTTTAGAGCCACAGAAGTCAAAAATGAATAAACAAACAAATACATTAATAAATATAAGAAAGCAACTTCGTAACTGAAACAAAAAGGTGAAATTAAATAATTGTTCTCTTCCAAGTATAACAAAAGTGATTTTTTTGAGTAAAACTGCTTCATGTATTGCACCATGAATAGGAAAACGTGTCCTCCCATTTCTTCGGCATTGCTGAGGGAAATTCAGTAGGTGCAGAACAACTTCAAATCATTCACATGCACTTGATGTACAGGCTTGGGAAGACATGTAACGGCATTACGTAATCATGATACAAAACAGAGTAATTTTTTTCTGTTACAGTTGCAGAAAAAAGGTGTAATCAAATTACAGGTTATTACATTTGTTTTTACCACCCTTTCTCAAAGTTTCGTGTATTCCTCATGTTCCTCATGTTGAGGTTTTTGAGTTTTTCCTTGCCTGCATGTTGGTTTCAGATCAGGGGATGGTGTTATTGTAACCTGTGCAGTTCTTTGAGATATTTTGTGATTACGGGCTTTACAAATACAAGTGATTTGGCTTGACTAGAATTGAAATATTATTAAACACAAGGATTACATTGCAGGATTACAATTTTATTCAAAAGCATTTTTATGTCGGACACTACAGGTGACAATATTGATGTCCGGTGTGCGCTAGTTTTAACTCTTTTTAAACTATTTTCCTCATTCGCATTAGTTTTGTTTACATTTTCCATGTGCGGTCGGACCTCTTTCTTTGCAGTCTCATTCATCCCACTCACACGCAACACGCAACACAACCTAATAAGAGAGAATCATATTTGCAGGAAATCAATGGTTAATTAACATAAAATATGGAGTTCACCATTTCAGCCTCATTAACGTCCGACCCAATTTCATAATCCATCATCAATTATGATATTACCTAAACAAGGATTCAGTAAATGTATTCCAGTAATATAGTTAGTCCAAAGCCTGGAATCCACAGTTTTTTAATACAGATGGTGGATATTTAGCGCAAAGTCTTACCTTTCATTAGAGCCCAAACCATTTTTTGATGTTGATACATTCCTTCTCCAAAGGTTCACTCTTTTGGTTTATGTGGACCTCTCTTTCGGAAAACGTACTCATTTTTTGTCAGTATTGTTGTCAAATTTGAGGTGGAGCGCAGGAAGGATTTGGGCTGTGATCCTGTTGTGATAATCTATCCCACCACAATGTAAAATTAATTTTCCAGGCAGAATTATGGATAGAATAAAATGGGCGGACACAAGATGGGTTTTTTTGGTGGGTTTATTCAAACTAATCTCATTCAGTGCCAGCAGTACCTAAACTGATATTGACTGTAGAGGAGAAAACTGGTTGTGTTGTTTTTGAAAAGAGACGAAACAATGCTGATATTTCAAGTGGTTCAACTACAGCTCCAGTTTTTGAATGCACGTTTTTAGGCCCACAAGTATAAAAAAATACTCAATATCGTTTTAATGGGTTCTGTATTACACGAAGAGCAGGGAAACGAGTCCTTGTTACGTGTTTAATATCCAGCAGAGAGCAGTGTTGAACTCTGCAGTTTTTTTGTGTGAGGATGTCAAAGAGTCAAGTCGCGTCAAGTCATGTTTATTTGTATAGCCCTTAATAACAAGGAGTATCAACGTGCTGAACAGACCACAGACTATTGCGAACTACAGACTATTATATAGTTTAGTAGTCACTTAAAATAAGGATAGAAGGCATCATTGGATTTTGAACTTGCAAGGAGAATATTAGAAGACCAATCCCACAGATAAGAAATTTTAAATTGTTGTTAAAGTGTCTACTAAACTATAAACGTATCAAGTGATTAAAATGATAATATATATAGCTTCTTCATTGGTTGATCAATAAAATAGCCAACAGATTCAACATGTTGGGAATAAAATATTAAAAATGTATCGTTTACCAAATTGTTCGAATTAGTTATCCGACTCCATTAACCAAACACAACCTACATTCACCCAACAATGCGCGCTCGTTTCTCGATGGAAAAAATGAACAAGAATAGCTGACATTTTCACACGGGGGCAGATTTAATTTATTTAACAAATTAACTAAGTGAACTCCATCGAAATCGGCTGAATTAGTCAAATTAGTGTCGTCTGAGTCTCTGGGAAGCCCTCTCTTCAAGTCCTTTAGCTTTCTTCTTATTGGCCATCTTCTCGCCGCACAATGGTACACCGGCTCCCTTCATGGGCATGCCAGGGAAGCCCGCCCTGGGCTTCACCACCTCCTTGCCGAAGGGTGCCGTGATATCTGTCCTTGTGCGTCTGGCCTTCTTCGTAGCACTCACAGGAATTCTGTTATCAGAAATACGTCTGATGCATTCCGCACAGCCTAACCTTCTAATGTACCTTGAAGAAAAACAGTCAGTGAATATCTTGCATTAAACTCAATAAATGTAGCTTGTATTCAATTCATTCACAAGATTATAAAATCCTTTATAGTCAAATGTATAAAATGTTTCAAACATATTTTAAGATATTGCTTGTTGCAACCTTAAAGCCAAGGTTTAATGAAACACAACAGCTCGTACCAGCTTAAAATGGTTTCAAATCGGATCAAGTAGAACCAGTGGCCTGCCGTGGAATTTACACTTAGACCTTGAGTCCAGTTTAAAGTGATGTGTCGTTTGCAAAACGAACCGCCTCAATGACCTGGCTCTTGGAAGTGAAATTTCATTTTATTTGAGAGAACTCAGGTGGAATAAAGGTGATTAGGGACGATCCAGGCCCCAACTGTGCGCCCAGTTCTCTGGGTCCGCCCAGAGAGCTGGAGAAACGGACTGCATGAAAGGCAGAGTGAGTGGGGTGTGGGGAGACAGAAACAGAAAGAAAATACTAAACAGTATTAATTTTAAAGAAACGGTGAGTATTATTCAGTGCCTCCTTGTGGTACAAAAACTTTCATTCAGTAAAAAAAAAGATTTATCTGACAACATGAACTATAAGTTCAGTTTTATTTGAAAAAATCATAGGTGGAGAAATTTGTATTTAATTTTTATTGGAATCCCTACTTAGTTCGCCGCCCAATAGTGTTTGAAAACTTAGTATTTGTAATGGTTTATTTTTTAAATCAGCCTATTAATTTTATATTTTCTGTGGTGTCGTAACGTAAACTTGTATTTTTTGACTGCTTCCTTCAAAAAGAAAAGAAGACCACAATTTAATATATGATAACTATATGTGACGACTTATTTTGATTCGGATCAGGAATATTTTATTATTATTTATAACAGAAAACAATTCAACAAAATAAATAAAATGGGTTCAAGCGCTGGAATGCTACTTGAGTAGAAGTCATTCTAAACAAAAGTGTTTTTTAAAAAAATGGTAAATTGTTTATTTTTCTTAGGTTTTTGTTTTTTACAGTGACACCGTAACGTAGCCTTTGATGTATTTATTTATGTATTTATTTATTCATTCAAAAACAAACGCAACAGGAAAATAATGCATGAAAACCGCACGTGATCATTTATTTTGAAATGAAATGAAATGATCTGCATTTATATAGCGCTTTTCAAGTCAAGACTTCCCAGTGTGCTTCACATTTCCCAATAGCGGCCATGCAGCCATGTAAGGGGCTAACCTGCTTATTGGGGGTATTAGGGGTTCAGTGTCTTACCCAAGGACACTTCGACATGTAACACGTAGGAGCCGGGATTCGAACTGCGATCTCTTGATCCTAAGACGAGCGTTCTACCTCCTGAGCCATTGCCGCCACGTATTCAATAATTTTGATTCCCATCAGATTGTTTAAGCAAAGTAAACACATTTTTGTTTTGTTTTACTTTTTTTATATTTTAGCTAGCATTTTTTTAAATGATAAGTAAGCTGAACCTGTCCTTTATCAAGGAAAAGAGTCTTAATATTGCTATAATTTTCGGGGGCTGTTGGGTTGAATTGGTGGGTGCTTGAGCACCCCCAAAGCGGACTGGCTAGGCCCATGGGTTGGATACAAGTTATTTTTACCACTCTGGCAATTCACATAATCGATGTTTTTGTTCACCTGATTGATAATATCTGGAGAGCACGTAACAAAAGAATAGCAATTTCATAATGCTTCAAACAGTAATGCAAAGTATGTTAGAGTGACTACGTAACAAACTAAACATCCATTCAAATCAAACAAACCCAATGAACTTGCTGATCTTCGTAAATGAATTACAAGGTCATTATCGAATACTGATAGCAGAGTTAATTATTTGTGTCATATCAGATCCAAGCGTTAGTGACTCAAACTGCATTAGAAAATATTTAGATAAAGGAGGGTGTAGGTGTCGAAAGTTGTCTACTGCGTAATTTGTCACAATGGTTGTACTTTAAATACAGTGGACCCCGTCCGGGTAAGGCCACCCCGTCTGATGATGATTTTAATTTTCGGTGTGGAATACGATCTTACTTTGCTTATAGTTTAAGTTTTTAATAAATTATTTTAATCATTGCCGCACGTATTCAATACATTTGTCACTTAAGCCTGCGGAGGAGGTTAAGGGCTCATCTTGGGATCGAGCAGTCGCAGTTTCGATTCCCGTCTCCCCCGTGTTGGACAATCCTTAATGCCCCCAAAAAGCAGGTAGTTGCCTTGCATGGCTGACGCTGCTGTCGGTTAGTTTGTGTGTGTAAAAGGAAAAGTGTGAAGCACATTGTAAAGCGCTTTGGGAGGTCTTCAGTGACTTGAAAAGTGCTGTATAAATTCAGACCATTTACAAATGCAGACCATATATATATATATATATATATATATATATATATATATATATATATATCCATTTCAAGCTGCAGACACCTCCTGTAGTTAAGAAAAAAGCACTTGAAGTCAGAGTTGGACAAATAAAATAATTTATTTCTTCAAAATCCCGAGGCAACATGAGGTTACAGATCATTCATTTCACGCACACTGCGCACTAACGCTACGAATAGCTCATGAATACAACCGTTGCTGAAGCGTGGCATAAATATATCAATACAATCATTCAAATACACTTTAGCACCACTCGTATCGTAACTGGAAGGGGCGGGGGGTCGGGGTAAGTTGGGTATTTTCAACATCTATGGGGCGAGGCTATGGGAATTTGTTCAACATAAGAGGGTGCAGCTTTAGAAATAGGTTTATCATACTGTTGTTCGTATATTACGCCATTTTAGTCACGGTATCCAAGACGAATGGAGAAAACATAAAGTTGTCCTAAAAGATACAAATAAACACAAAAAGAGCACGATGAGGGAAATTGTTAGTTTAAGCTGAGAGAAAGTGAAAAGAAATTTAGGAGACGCACGTTGTATACGAATAAATACATTAAGTGGGCGGGGTTTGAGGAATATGTTCAACATATGTGGGCGGGTCTTGAGAAATACTTTATGTGCACCTTTCTGGACGTGGCTTGTGCAAAAGTTCGTGGCTGCTGTCCGTTGAATCACTATGGGGTCCAAACTGGAATTTTTGTGACTCTTTAGAGGGGTTTTGGGGTATTGGGGTTCCCGCTTAGAAGGGTGGAGGCCCGTAGTAGGCGGTGTAGGCCGTCACCAGCCCCTGCGTCTCGGCCATCTCGTCGCAGCCGGCGTTCAGCTCGCACACTTCCCTCAGGCTAAGAAATAAAAAAAAAAACGTTAGTGACCTTATTCAAAAATCATAGAAATGGAAAATGAAAAGTTTTGGGTCGTACCGCTCCATCTGGTAAAGGGTGAGAGGGGCCTGGCGTCTCGTCCTGAGCAAGACGGAAGCCACGTCTCGCTTCATGATGACGTGAGCGTTTTCAGTTTCTTTTTCTATAAGGAATATTCATTGATTTTAATATAAACATAATACATTCATAATAATAATAATAATAGACAAATATTTTCTAGACTATAAGGCGCACCTAAAATTACCCAAATTTTGGTCAGAAATATGAAAATGTGCCTTGTAATCGGGCGCGCCTTATTTACCAGAAAATTCAGTGAATACAAGTCGAAATGCATAATTACAATGAAAAGATACTTCATACTGCAACTGTTTTGCCTTTGAGAAACACAGAGAGTTCAATTGCCCTCTAGTGTTCTTATGTTAATTGTTGATTACTAAAAGCAAACAAAAGAAAAGGGCAGAACTTTCAAACGCTCATTGCAAGTCCTCTTTTGTTGTTCCTTTGGACAATAATTTTATGTTAGCACAAAACATGTTGTGACTACTTGAATGGATATTTTTGTTTATGCTAACATTTTGTACAAAATTGCTTACACTTTTTTTGTATTGTTGTTGAATTATACTGCATACGTTAACTGTTCTGCTTTTGAGAAACATATAGTGGTTTCTAGATGCCCTATTGTGGTTAACATGTTGATTGTTTTTAGTTAAAATTATTATCAGCCTTTCAGTTGAGGATATTGTTGCACTTTATCGCCGTCTAGTGAAACATACATACAATTATGTTTTTCTATTTTTTTTTCTTACAAGCTTCAAATTTTAATTGTTTTTTCCAATTCCTGTCAGGTTTTTTTTTCCTATCCCAATAATTTTCTAAAGAATTATTGTTTTCTGTAATGTCCTAAAATACCAAATGGATGTTTTTTTAGTTTCTCGCCATCTAGTGACACGAACAAGCAATTATATTTTCTCCCTTTTTTCTTACGTGTTACAAAACCTAAATTTCGTAGTAATTTTTTCAATTCCTCTCAGGTTTTTTTCTGTTTACCTTACCCATTTCCCCCAAAAATATTATGAAATTTCCAAAGATGCCATAGGATGTTGTTGCAGTTTGTCACCATCTGGATTACTACAATTATTATTTATGTTGTTTTTTCTCAATCAGTTGAAAACTCATTTTTAAAATAATTTTTCAAATTTCTGGGAGCACTTTTTTTAAATCCTTACACATAAAAAATGCCACAGGATTATGTTGCAGTTTGTCGCCATCAAGTGGAAAAATACAGACAATTACATTTTTTTTTTTCAATTTTTTTGCCCTCTTAGGTCAGGGGTTGGCAAAACATGAAAAGCCTGGTTCGAGACCGGGTGGAGACATATGTTGGACTGGAGAGGATTGGGTGCCTCCAGGCTGTACATGCCCAAAATCCATCCTAGGGAATTGTGCCCCTATCTTTATTCATTGGAAAACGTTAAAGGTGGGGTACGCTAATTGAAAACTTAAGGCTGAAATCATGACTTTAAGCCAGTAGATAGTGGTGGAGTAACACATGATGTGTGTTTATTTCTTAGACACGCTCGAAAAAACTTTTTTCATCTTTTTGGGGTTTTTTCGCCCCGAATGGCTTGATAATTGTTAGATAAAAGCAGACAGGCCCAATGAAAAATAAAGCATAGGGCTCTTTGAACTCAGTTGGGCGTTGTTAACACATACTTAATAGAGAAAATATTTAATTTTCAACTTTTTAAGGACACCTCAAACAATGCACACCACCTTTAACAATCTTTGTATCATGTTTGTCTTCCAACAGAAACCATATAGTTTTCCATTATCAAACATTTTTGAAAAACCCCCAGGGAGCCACAAGGGAGCGCCAAAGAGCCTCATGCTGCTCCAGAGCCGCTTGTTGAGACCCCCTTCTTAGGTGGTACGAATTTTTCATCGATATAATTTTTCCTTAAAACGTTTAACAAAAAAAGGAGATGATGAATATGAAAATGAGATTAATTTGTTCCCAGATTGAGTTTGTATCTGTAATTTCTCATATATTGAACACATTTTCCCCATTAGGAATGACTGAAAACCAATTAATATGTTCCCGGACTCACCCTTATTGGTATACAAATCTTCCTAATCATCTTGTATCTCAAATTTCACGCTAGAGTAGCTTATATGTAGAGGTACGACTGTATTCTGAAATGTCATTCTTAAAGACTCTCTCACTGTCCATTTTTAATACTAGTCTTAAAACACGTTTTTATTTCTTGGCTTTTGACCCAACTTGAGACTTTGCTCTTTGTTTTGGTTAACTATAGTTTACTTGTGTACAGCACTTTTCTTCAGCTGGGGTTGTTTTAAAGGGCTTTATAAATAAAGTTGAGTCGAATCGAAATTTACTAAGATGCCATGAGATGGCGCTAAATTGATGCGAATTAGAAAAGGAGTACGACTATGAATGGAGTTATTCATCTGGGACAAGCTTACCTTCAGTACTGTCTGACTCGGATGAAGAGGAAGATGAAGATGAAGAAGAGGAAGAATCAGATGCAGAATCGGAGTCAGATGCGGAGTCGGAATCAGAGTCGGAGTCTGAGCCGGAGTCAGAGTTTGAGTCGGAGTCAGAATCGGAGGAGTCAGATGCCGAAGAGTCAGCCGCGGACGAGTCAGATGCCGAGGAGTCAGATGCCGAGGAGTCGGATGCCGAGGAGTCGGATGCCGAGGAGCCGGCATCACCGGCATCGGCGGCATTGTCTGCATCGTCTGCGACAATGGCGGCAACCGAGTGGTCCGAATCGCCATCCTGAGCTCCGTTTTCACCTGGAGAAAAAGAGAAAAACCCAAACTATGAACAAGATATTTTAAAAAAGAACGGAGACGATCCGGAGAACTTTTTTTTACCTCCCATGGCCCAACAGGCTGCAACCAGAGCGCAGATGGCGAGAAGTCTGAGAGTTTTCATCTTGTCTTTAAGTCGGAGTTTGCTTGTTTTCTTGGGTGCGAGGTTCAGATGAGCTGTTGGTTTCTGCTTCCATCCTCTCCAACGAGCTCATTATATACGTTTTGTCTCGCTTCGCATCCAGAAAACGGAACGATCTGATTGGCTGCAGGATCACATGTCCAACATCCCCCACACTTTTTGAAGGAGCTTGCCACAAAAAGTCCCAAGCGAGTTCACATAGAATCCAAGAATTCAGTCAGCTCTCACTCAACCTGAACATTTCTTGGCCCGCTTGGACCGAGCTGGAATTTTCAAGAATTCTAATGGGATCACACATTAAGTTATATAACCACTTTTTATTTATTTTCTTAAATTAATGCATCAGGAGAAATGCATTGAATATTTTTTGTTTCAATTACTTGTATTTAAATGTATTTTACGCCGCTCAAACTCAAGTACCCAAAAAAGTTTATACATAAATACAAAAAATGGAAAAAAATAAAAAAATGTATTTTGTTGGTAAAGAAAGTATTTATTTTTTTATTTTGTTTTATTTTTCCACATATTTGTACTCCCACATTTTAAAAAGTGCAGTTGAGGAAATGCATATTGTTAAACATAACAATTATACTGTAAACGATACAAAAAGGAGCCAATTTAGCTGTCAAAAAAAAAACAAGATATGCCTATTATGAATGCTGGGTCTTGTTTTTTTTCTGAGACTCTACCGCACCTACTGGTAACTTGTTTGGCATTTAACAACCAAAAATATACTGGTTAGTCACATTGCCCTTCTATTATTTTGAAGAGCACTGTATTAATATATATATATATATATATATATATATATATATATATATATATATATATACATATATACATATATATACAGTGGAACCTCGGTTTTCGAACGCCTCTCATTTCGAACAAATCTGTTCTCGACCAAAAATTAGCTTTACGATAAATATTTAAGATAAACATTCAGGGTGTTGGAACGGATTAAAACAATTTTACATTACTTTTAATGGGAAAAAATGGCTTCGGTGATCGTACAAATCGGTTTTCGTACAAAGAAATGGAACGGATTATGGTCGAGAACCGAGGTTCCACTGTATATATATATATATATATATATATATATATATATATATATATATATATATATATATATGTATATATATATATATCATAGAATAGAATAGAATATACCTTTATTGTCATTGTTACAAATGGGCTAACATATTGTGACAACGAAATTGGGCATGACACTCCAGTTTTACACATAGTGAGGGTATGAGCAAGAAGATAAAGGAACAGAGAAGATAATGTTATAAAACAAGGGGAATAAGGCTATAGTTATAATTTACATGGTATTTACACAACAATGTCAGCATGTGGGATGTTACATACAGGGTTGTCGTGATAACGTTGTATCGTAACGGTTGTGCAATATTGCATTTGGTGCAAAGTCATCATGGTGCAAAAATAGTCCGCATATACATTGGTGCAAGCATAGACATCATAGTGCAAAAAAAGGAAATGGTCAGACATTGTGCAATTTGAGCATTAAACGTAGTGCAGTCGACATGTGCAAGAACAAGACTTGAGTAACATTATTTTCGTATGAGGTAGTGTTGGCACGAGTTTTCAGTTTTTGTGCGGTGTCTGTTGAGCAGTGAACAAACATAGTGCAGACAGCATGTACGTGAGTACCATTTTACATACGTGTGAGGTATTTTATTTATTTATTTTTTTTTGCAACAGTTTTCAGTTGTTTGTGCGGTGTCTGTTTAGGGTGGTAATGGCTGTGGGGAAGAAACTGTCTCTGAGTCTGTTCGTTTTTGCTTTGTGTGACCTGTAGCGCTTGCCGGAAGGCAGCAGATCGAAGAGATGGTGGCCGGGGTGAGAAAAGTCCTTGACGATGTTTTCTGCTCTGCTGAGGTAGCGAGAGCAGGCAATGTCCTCCAGACTGGGCAGAGAGCAGCCGACGATTCTCTGGGCTGTTTTTATGATCCTCTGGAGCTTTTTCCTGTCTGCTGCTGTGCACCCCGCATACCACACCGTGATGCAGTATGTTAGGATGCTCTCCACTGTGGCTTTGTAGAAAGACACCTGCAGCTGCTGTTTTAGGTTATTTTTCCTGAGCAATCTCAGGAAGTGCAGTCGCTGCTGGGCCTTCCCTACCACCGCTCTGGTGTTTGCAGACCAGGAGAGGTCGTCGGCGATGTGCACGCCCAGAAATTTGAACGAGTGGACTCTCTCTACGCAGTCTCCTTTTATGATGAGTGGTGCTGGATTCCTGCTATTCCTTCTGAAATCCAGAATCAGTTCTTTTGTTTTTGTTGTGTTCAATATGAGGTGGTTTTCCGAGCACCACGTTGAAAGTGACTCAACCTCATCCCTGTATGCCGCCTCGTCCCCTTCAGAGATGAGGCCGATCAAGGTGGTATCGTCAGCAAACTTAATAATAGTGTTTGTGGGGTGGGTCGGTGAGCAGTCGGAGCTGTAGAGGGTGAAAAGCAGGGGGCTCAGTGCACAACCTTGGGGGGAGCCAGTGTTCAGTGTTAGGGTGGGAGAGACGTGGGTACCGAGTTTCACCGACTGTGGGCGGTTGGAGAGGAAGTCCATTATCCAGTGGCAGATGGAGGGAGAGAGTCCTAGGTGTGCAAGTTTCTCCACCAGGATCTCCGGGATAATGGTGTTGAAGGCTGAGCTGAAGTCCAGGAAGAGCATTCTGACGTAGCTCCCCCGGTGGTCCAGGTGTTTCAGCACGGTGTGAAGTGCTGTGTTTATGGCGTCGTCAGTGGAGCGGTTTGCCCTGTAGGCAAACTGGTGGGGGTCCAGTGTGAGTGGCAGGGAGTTTTTGATGTGCCGGGACACTAACCTCTCGAAGCACTTCATGACCACAGGCGTGAGAGCTACAGGCCTGTAGTCGTTGAGGCTTTCCACTGCTGACTTTTTGGGGACGGGAATGATGGTGGAGGTTTTGAGGCAAGGTGGGACGGTCAACCTGTACGTTTTTGCCATACAAAGTACATTTATTATGCATTTTAAGACGTGTACGACGTACAAGAAAATCTGTACGGAAAAACGCAAATTTGTCAATTACGAAACGGCAAATCAATCTAGTCTAACGAGTTCGCCGTAGTAGCTTCTATCTCGATATCATTTTTTTCGTTGCAAACGAAGCTAGCGTTTTGATGCTACTGTGCGCATGCGTCTGCCGCCTGGGGATTTCCCATCATGCATCATTCAACATCGGATTTCATGTGGTAGTTGTGTAGAGAAAGGAAGTCCGTCTCTTTTTAGAGAACCGGCTTTTTCGGCTCAACTCATTAAAGAGCCGGCTCTCAAACGGCTCACTTGCTTTGATGCATTATATTACGAATGATTATGTTGTATAAAGAATTTAGGAAAAAAGGAAGCATAAAAGGAGAAAACCCAAAATAAAGACAGGTTTGTGGTTATCCCTTTAATCACTATATTACCAACAATTATTTAATGCAGAAAATGAATTCATAATTTGAATAAGAAAATGTATTATTCTACTTAATTATATTTGCATGTATTTTTATTCTACAGTGAACGTCCAAGCTACTTAATTTTTGAACTTTTTTTATAATAAACCTCATTCATGTCGAGCAACTCAGTATCTCACATTAAAATGTTAATAACAATATATATGATATAACGAAACACATGTACAATATAACATGTTAAACTACAGAAACACGTTTCAAAAAAAAAAAAAAGTGGTGTAATATTATTTTGTATTTTGTAAGGGAAAATACGACAGTTTGTAAGGGCATGGAGCCGTGGAGGTTGACAGGTATGATATATATATATATATATATATATATATCTCATCTCATCTCATTAGCTGCACCGCTTATCCTCAGTATGGTCGCGGGGGGGCTGGAGCCCATCCCAGCAATCATCGGGCAGTGGGCAGGGGACACCCTGAACTGGTTGCCAGCCAATCGCAGGGCACACGGGGACAGACAACGCACTCACTCATTCGCACCTAGGGACAATTTGGACCGGCCAATTCACCTGAAACGCATGTTTTTGGAATGTGGGAGGAAACCGGAGTGCCATATATATATATATATATATATATATATATATATATATATACATACATTTTTTTTTTTTTTTTGGTTTGAACAAATTTATTGACACTAAAAACAGAAAACAATCATGACAATCTCAACAGCAATTAAGCACATTCACAATATTATATTCCAATATTACGTTTTTAACAGCAAACACAAAGTGAGGTTTGAACAAACCTTCTCGAAAATCAAACATATTCACAATTTCATTATATAACATCTTTGTTAGTGTCAATAGATCCGTCCAGGCCATGAATATGAATATATGAATATATGAATATATGAATATATATATATCCATCCATCCATTTATTATCTGCACCGCTTATCCTTAGTAAGGTCGCGGGGGTGCCGGAGCCCATCCCAGCCATCTTTGGGCAGTGGGCAGGGGACACCCTGAACCGGTTGCCAGCCGGTATAACAATCAAAACACCATCAGGAAAATACAGATATACTATCGCCTGAATTACCATGCACAATGCCTTTTTCTTAATTTAGTTCAGAACCTTGTATGATTTATAGAGATGTTGCAAGTCAGTACTTGTTACTCTCTTCTCCCCATTTCAGACTGTAAAAACTGAAACGTGTATTTTGCATTTGGATCCTCTCAGCGCAACGTAACAAGGAATACAAATGTCTCGACCAATTTTTTTTATAAACATTTTCATTGGTATGACAGCTCATGTACTTTTGCCAAGTATTCAAACAAATGTGTTTTATTTTATTTTATTTTATTTACTGAATAAACGTTTTTTTGTATCAATAGGAGGCACTAAACATTATACACTGTAATTTTAAGAATGCAACCCCTGCTAAAACCAAGCGATTACTGTACTGGTTATTTGGAAGGCATTACCATCAGTTTGTGTACCCCACTTAAAGCCAATTTTACTTTGCAATCCTCAACTCAGAACGGGTCAAGGGTGTTGACTGCTGGAAATAACGGTACATATAATAACTTATACACTTAGCAAATTTGTGGAATACTTTTTAAATGATCAGAACCAAAGGGACAGATATTGATGGCCTGCATGTTTTGTCCCTTTCAAAGCATTTTCCAACAGCACTTCACACATATATTTTCAAAATGTTTTAGCATTATCACGCTTCCTGCATGAAAATTAAGGCTTAACTTCAATCTGCACGCAGATCGTAATGTAATGCTTTTAGTACTGAGCCCCCTTGACCCTGCCTCGGGTTCATTTATCTCCCATTGGGAAAATGTATCAACTTCAATCCATGCATGTTTATTCGAACAGATGGTAACTGTTCCAGAACGATTTGTGGAAAGTACAGAAAGTCCTGAGGTTTTTGCACAATCCCTCTCATCACGTCAGATATGTTTCTCGCTTTCAATCATTTCCCTTGATAACAGATTGATAATCGCACCCGAGCGCTTGGGGGTATTTTGGGCGTCCAATAGGGTTTTAATCAAACGTTGCCTCCGCATAATCTTGGTTCGCAGGCCGTAACATTACTATCGTCTTACTTGTATGTCCCCACAACCCCCGCTAACCTCAAACTACTGTGGGAGCACACTGCAGGCTTCTAATCGGGCGACTAGGAGTAGCGGTAGGCCTCGTTATGCGACAGACTTAACTAGAGCGCTCCGTTGTCCCGCCACAGCCGCTGGCGGTTCGGGCCGGCAACTATTTAGGGACGACAGAATCTGGCACGGGCCAAACGCGCTTACTTCTACGCAGCTAAATATACAGAAAGGCCTGTTCGCCACTATACGGCGATACGCGTGCGGTTTTGCGCGTGGGATATGGTTACGGCGAGGATGCCGCTGCGGGTTATTTCATAGAAAAAACAACTAATCTGAATGATACTGCAGCGGCAATAAAACGTTGGCACGAAGCGTGCATTTTATGGATGGCTCGTAACTCCCGAAAAGCGCCAGGAAGCGGACGGAGTCGTCCAATGTATGTCGCTACTAGTGTAAGTCTGATCTTAATGCTTTTGTTTCCTATAGTCGAGCGTTATTCCTGGCGTTGGCCATTTGTCTTGGACAATATGATGTATAATTTCAATGTCTGGGATTCTGTGCTAGATTTTTTTTGAATAATGTGGATGCATTGTCTGGGGATTTTCCTTCTCTTTCAAGTTAAAGCCACTCAGACAATACGAGTTGTTGTTTTTGTAAGGCATGTTAAATGTTATAGCCATTTTACTATATTGTTTTTCAATCCAATTTTAGGTGCTAACAGGCAAAAGTCAACAGCATTCAGGATAATGGAGGGAATAAGCTATTTACGAAAAAGAGATCACTAATGGATGGACACAATACTGCTCCCAACACTACAAACACACGACGCAGGTATACCCCGAAGTCCTTAAGAATCTTGGTTCAGGGGAAAGTGACAACTTCCCAATTCTCCAAGAACAAGAAGAGCCAGCAATTAACTTGCTAAAGAACGGGAAGTTTCCAGGAATCAAGAACATCCCATCAGATCTCATACGAAATCTATAAACGTCTTGACAAAGTTTTTTAAAGAGATCTGGGAAATAGGACAATGACCATCTGCATGGACAAAATCGTTAGTAATTGCTCCAACTACAGAACCATCAGTCTCATCAGACATGCTATTAACATTTTGCTAAAGATCCTACTGAACAGACTGAAACCCCAAGCTTAATACATCCTGGTCAAAGATCAGGCAGGTTTCAGGGTGGGAAAGAGAATCTCAGAAAAGATTTGTGCATCCTAAGCGAGACGTTTCAACAACACCATTACTACCACTCCATGGATTTCAAGGAGGAGTTTGACGAAGAATGGCAAGCCACTTTATGGGCCAACCACATGGAAGTCCAACATGGGCCAAAAATTAGTTCATACCATTGAAAAGCTTTATGCCAATGCTAACAGTGTGGTACTGATCAATGTTACCATTGGAGCGTGGATTCAAACAACAGCCGGTGTGAGACAAGGCTGGATTCTAACTCCAAAATGATTCAACGTCTTCCTGGATCGTGACCAAAGCCTAGGACCAACATGAAGGTCCTGTCAGCATTGAAGGACACAATGTCACAGGAACTCAGACATCTGGTCAACCGCTTGGTCAAAGCACCAAACCAGTATGAATGAAAATCAGCACAAAACAAACAAAAGTAATGACCAACAATCCCAATTGTATCACCACAAACATTGCCATAATCTACCAGGAGCTTGAACCTGCCACCAAATTTAAATATTTTGGAGCTGTTATTTCAGACCCAAAAATCATAGCCAGAATAGCTCAAACCACAGCCACAATTTCCAGTCCTAAACCCACCAAAAGGGAAAAAACATAGCAGTGAAATCAAAGATCAGACTCATGCAAGCGCTGGTTACTTCCAACTTTCTCTACGCTTGCAGCAAATCTGGAAAATAAAATCAAGGTCTGGAGATGTAATTCTATAGGAAACCTCTAGGCATCAACTACATAGTGACAAATGAAACAGTGCGAGAAACCATCAGGGGACGCATTGGACTCTATGAAGAAAACTGCCCTGGTATGGCCACATCACAAGATCCTCAAGGCTGGCAAAGATGATTCCCCAGGGCACAGTCCAAGGGGGCAGGAGGAGAGGAAGACTGAAAAAGAACAGGGTCTACAACATTAAGGAATGGACTGGTGCCAACTTTTCCACGACCCCAAAACAGGCCAGGAACCGTCAATAGTGGAGAAAGCTGTCCATGATGCTACGAGTAGCATCATTTCGACAAAGACCGTCAGTCCTAAAACACATGTTAAGAAATTATTGTGATTTAGTCATTTTTGTTGCCTTTTTGACTGATAACAATGGGTCCCAAAAAAGTAATAAAAGGAATGAGAAGGGGAAAACAGTGAGATCAACAATGGCATTGAAAAAGGAAGTAATTGCAAAATACGAGACCTCAGTAGTGCCCCCGACGAGCCGTGAGCTTAAGGCATCCTTTTGCCTCAAACTACGATTACTGTATAAAGCATTTTTAGGGACTGCAGATAGGGTTTTGAAGTAGGGTTTTGGCCTCAATCTATGGTTTTAATTCTTTTCAGGGTTTCTAGATATGATTTTAAAGTAGGGTTTTGGCCTCAAACTAGGGTGTTAAAAGTGTTTCCATGGTTTTCAGATATGGTTTTAGAGTACGTTTTAAGCCTTGAACAAGTGTTTTCAAGCGTTTCTAGGGTTTCTAGCTAGGGTTTTTGCCTCAAACTATCAGTACCTCACTGTTGGCATTGGCATATACAGTAGCTCTTCAATGGTCTGAACTAGTTTCTGGCCCATGTTGGACTCCTGCCTAGGTTTTCAAAAAGGAGGTGTTTGTAACTTCAAAATATTGTACTGGCTGACGCAATTTTTTTTGGCTGAAATCATGATTGAAGCTCCTTTTGTTGCGCGTGCAAGTATGTGAAATTATTTGACGCACTCAAATAAACTTTCATTTTTTCATCTTTTTGGTTGGTTTGGGTTGGCATTTGGACTGCTTTTAAAACAGTCCTTTTCTGACTTTCACATTTTTGATCGTAAAATAAAAGAAAACCGCCAGCATGTGCGTAAAATCACTCCCACCCACCCCCCATTTCTCTACCACCTTTCCTCCAGCGTAATGCGCTCTGTGGCCGGAACGCTGAGGGTAAAAGTAAGTTAAAAACAGATTTTAAAAAAATATGAACGCTCTTTTGTCTTAGTTGGGCAATGTTAACACATACTTATTAGAGAAAGTATTTAATTTGAAACTTTTGAGGACACTTCAAACCACATACTCAACATTTAAACCCCAATCGAGAGTTTTAAAGTGTTTCTAGATATGCTTTTGGGTAAGGGCCTCAAAATAGGGTCTTCAAGTTTTTCTATGATTTCTGCCATTGAATTGATGCTTAAAAGTAAATAAAAAGACTTCAAATGGTTTCATATTTTTTATCTTCATTGTATTTGATTTCTTTTTATCTAAACATTTAAATAATTATTGTTATTTAGGTCCTTTTTTGTATTGATAATTTGGGGTATTTTTGAATGCCCAGAAAAATAAAAAAATAATTTGAATTACTGAGGAATCACTGTACGTCCATGCATTTTAAATTGGAATGATTCTATATGGTCAGAGTTGACGAATTTCTTGTTGCAAACGTTTTTTGTGACACCCCTCGTACTGAACCTTCCAACAAAGTCAACAAAAATTCAGTTGCAATAGAAGGATATTAGTCTAAACATGCCTCAAATACCAATTGTATTTTTTTTTTAAATGTCAAAGTTGTCGATCCGATGCTGCTGTTTTACTAACATGAAATCGTCTGGATATGTCATGAGATTCCGAGTGGCCACATTTGGGCAGTTTGAAAAATAACTGGAAACGTTTGACCCGTATAGGAACGCATTCCAAAAGACTGGCACTATAAAATCCAAACGTATTGCTAGAATTGTGCACAGATGCATACAGCGCAAACCCGTAATTACCATATGAGTTACTTAGGGAAAGCGTATTTCTCTGAGAAGCCACAACACTTTTGAAAATAATTGCCCTGGGTACTAGAAAGTTAAATAAGCACCAACAATGCTGAAAGTTTAAAAACAATCTTACTACAATTAGAAACTAAAAACACAAAAACACCTGCAATAGAGCCTATAGGAGGTTTTGCGCATCTGTGTGGGGAAAAAAAATCAATATTTTCTTTGAGTTTTTGTTGTCAGATGATTTAATTTGATGAAAAATATATTATTTCAATTGTAAAAGAAAAAAATAATACTTAAAGGAGCAAAATTATCTGCCTGTAGGGAACGATCGATTTACTTGGGGAGATGACTAATGAATAATACATTAATAGTTTCTTAATTTTTGTTATCAGGTAACTTAATTTGACTATAACTGTTTTTTATATAAAATACAAAATAAGAAAATCAATACGTAAAATAAGCTAAATTATCTGCCGACAGCAAATGATGAATGGATTTGGGGAGATGACTATTTTATTGACACCATTTTTTAGTTTTTGTTATAAGGTGACTATATTTTCCTAAAATATATTTCACTAAATAAAATACAAAATAAGAAATTTATAAATTGAGCTTAATCATCTGCTGGCAAAAAAAAAAATACTTGGAAAGATTAGTATTTTATTAAAAAAAAATGTTATCAGATAAGCTATTGTGACTAAAAATATTGGTAAAATAAAGTATAAAATAAGAAAAACTATATTTAAAATTAGCACAACTATACGTTGGCAGAAAAATATAGATTTTCTTGGGGAGGGGAACATTTTATTAATGATTTTTTGTTATCAAGTAACTTAATTTGACTCAAAATATATATTTTAAATAAAATACAAAGTAAGAAACATAATACAGTATATAAAAGGAGCAAAATTATCGGCCAGCAAAAAACGAAAATTATTAGGGAGGCTAAGTATTATATAAAAGAAAAGGATAAATTTACCTGGGGAGATGAATACAGTATTTAATTTACAGTTTTTTTAGCTGACTTAATTTGACAGAACAATTTCTTATATTAAGCATTAAATAAGAAAAATAATATCTAAAATAAGCAAAATGATCTGCCGGCAGAAAAAGATGAATTTACCTGGAAAGAGGAGGATTCAATTAAATTTTTTGTTAACAAAAGCAATGACTCGGCCGGGGCGCGAACCACCCGCTTTGAGACTGGGAGGTCGGTGGTTCGCGCCCCGGCCGAGTCATTCCTAAGACTTAAAAAGTGGTCGGCGGCGCCCTCTGTTGGCTGCGGCTGCATCGGCTCGCTACAACGGGTCAGGTGCAATCGACATTTCGTTCTGTGTACATTGTTACACAGAATGACAATACAAGGAAATTATTATTATTACTATTATTATTATTTAAGGCAAATTAATTTCCCCTTTCCCCTTCCTTTTAAAGTTTCCAATGCTTCCCTTCTAAACACAATAAGGCAAGAAAAACATTATATTGAGCAAGTGTTTTGTTATTTGCACAAAAGGCTTCCAGTTCGATGTATTTTTCCAAAACAATGTTATTACATTGTTGTTACTATAATATAATTATATCATTACAAGGTTCTTAGTGGTATTATTAAATCGGCTCAGTAACTAAACATCTGACTTGGATAAGGGCACTGAGTAATTTACGTATATGAGTTAGAGACTAATTTAGAAAACAAAAATGGAAAGAATGGATCACGTATTTAAAGATCATGTTGATGATTTCTCATGCCAGTTAGAAATCAAATTTCCCTGGAATTTCAGAGTGATCCATCACTGGTGAGCTATTTTTGTGGGCTACTCGGCTGTTCTAACCTTGTCTGATCTTTTGTCTTCCTTTGTATTTAGTTTATGAACATATTACATGATTTTATGGCTTATAAATCCTTTCAGTTTTCATTTATAACTGGAATCGTTACAGTGCCTAGCAAAAATATTATGCAACCCCCCCATCCCCTAAATAACATTTTGTGTTATTGCCACATTGTAGGCTTAAAGAACTTAAAATAATTTCTAAGAATCAACGAAATGTGCGACAATCACGAAGTGCAACCAGTTATTTCAACTTTTTATATTTCATTTACAACAAAAGAACTGAAAAGTAGGTGTTGGAAATATGTTGGAACCCTGTTCTTTCTGCTTAGCTTAATGACTCCAAAAGTTCCCTGTTGACTTCTGAATGATCCAATGTTGACCTAAATGACTTAAAACGGCAAACAGAGTGATGCTGTGTGTCATTAAGTCTCAGTTCAAATGCACCTGCTTTGTAATTGGCTCAGAGGTCTGTTAAAGTAAACACTGGAGAACAGACATTATGAAGACCAAAGGACATATTCGGCATGTCCGGGATAAAGGTTCAAATTAGGAGTGGGACACAAGTCAATTTTGCAACATTTACACATATACTCGAGTACTGTGCAAGCAATAATATCAAAACGGAGAGAGCATAAAACTAGTGCAAACCTTACGGACCTGGCTGTCCCTCTAAACTTTTAGACCAAACAAGGTGTAAACTAATCAGAGAAGCAACCAACAGGCGCATGATCACACTGGATGGGACAATAAGTGCAAGCAACTATTAGTTGCACTCTGCATTCTGAAACAGTACCATAAAAAGGGCATTTGTCATCTGGAAGAAGTCACATGTGAGAAACAAATAACATGTGGAACAAGGTTTTCTAGTCAAATGAGACCAAAATTGAACTTTTTGGGCTGAATGCAAAATGCTACATATAACGTAAGAGGAACACTGCACATTACCCTTAAAGCACCATCCCCACTGTCAAACATAGTGGTGGAAGCATCATGCTCTGGTGTTGCTTTTCTTCAGAGTGATTCTAGCAGAAAATCTCTTGGATTCTGCAGGAGAACTGAGAATGGGGGTCAGTTTCACCTTTCAAGAGGACAACGACCCCAATCATAGAGCAAAATGGGGCGGCAGTAGCTCAGGAGGTAGAGTGCTCGTCTTGGGATCAAGGGATCCCAGTTCGAATCCCGGCTTGTCTGTGTTACATGTCGAAGTGTCCTTGGGTAAGACACTGAACCCCTAATACCCCCAACAAGCAGCTTAGCGTCTTACATGGCTGCAATACAAGGCCGCTATTGGGAAATGTGAAGCACACTGTAAAGCGCTTTGGGAAGTCATTGACTTGAAAAAGCGCTATATAAATGCAGATCATTTCAAAATCTACAATGACATGGTTTAAAACTAACAATATAAATGTGTTCAAAAGGCCAAAACAAAGTCCAGGACTCAATCCTATAGAGCTGGTTCGGGAACCTTTTGACCCAAAGAGCCATAATGGCAAAATATTTTGATTTTTTTTTTTGAGAGAGAGTCACACCGTGTATTTGAAGACCAAATTCAATAAAACCGCCAAACCCGCTTTCCAGACAAAAGCAAACATTTTATCTAACTGTGTGATGTTAGATGATTTGATAAACTTGCTGAAATAATAATGTGTCCCATATCAACAAATATACTACTTTAGACATGTCTCCCTCTTACAGTTACTTAAGATCGTTAAGGCTCATTTTGACCTTTTCAGAACAAGGTGCATGCAATTCTTTTGTAAAAAAATTAACAAAAAACTGCAATTAATTTTTTTCTGTCTGTACAGTATTTCCTTTCAGTACGCTGGGAGCTTGTGCGAGAGAAAAGGAAACGTTCTGTGTGTGCAGAGATCCGCCCACCACTTCTCACCCAATCAAATTACTCTGTGTGCTTGGCTGGCATTTTTGAGTGTTTACAATTTGTTCTGTGGTTTTTCACCATCAAGTGTCTCAATAGTGAACATAAATCTTTTAATGAGCTTCCATGTAAACCGACAGACAGCCAAAACGGGGTCTGTTGGTGTGACACCTGTAAAATCGTAGTCAAAACAGTGCCCTATGTATTCTGGGTCTCTGCCAGTGCTACATTGGCTTTGCACGTACTAAACACAGTTTTTAGAATAATAGATTTGTAACAACACAGAGGACATTTGCTTGAGCAAAATTTTATCGCTGAGTAATATGTACTCATGAAAATAACTATATAGGGATCGTGGGCCATAGGTTCCCGACCCCTGGTAGAGAGCATTTGTGGAGAGATCTGAAAAATGCAGTGCACAAACTATCATGATCAATCCTTAAGGAACTTGAGTATTTTTTAAGGAAGCATGGGCAAATATCAAAATGTGCAAAACTCATAGAGACATACCCAAAAAGATTTGTGGCTGTTATCACAGCAAAAGGAGGTTGTACAAAGGGCTGCCTACTTGTCAATTTTGTACAACCCCAAGCAAAAAGTATAGAATCAAGTCTTGGGCAAGCCCACACTCAGACATTTTTTCTGTAGAAAATCTCAGATCACAAACATGAAACAATCGTTAGGTCATTACAAAGTGCAACATATTGGCATTCAGAAATTAAGAAAAAAACATTGTAATGGTCAGTAAATGTTACTTTTATAAAGCACGTGGTGGAAAAAAATAAATAAATCACTCAATTCTGAGGAAAAAAGATATGGAATTATGAACAACAAAACAAATTACTATCAAAACATCACTAGTACCGTATTTTCCGCACTATAAGGCGCACCTAAAAGTCTTATTTTTTTTCAAAAGCTGACCATGCGCCTTATAACACAGTGCGCCTTATATATGGCTCAATATTAAATTCGCAAGGTCTCGCAACTACGAGAAACAGCCGCCGACTCCATTTTTCGCGCTGTGCATACTGGGAAATATTAAACGATTGGTAGTTGCCGGGGCTCGTGTTGTATTTGTTTACTAAGTGGCAAAATGGCTACCCCATTAAACTGCTTAATTCATATTCAACAAATACAGTATTTGTCTGAATCCAGGGTTATGACTGGTGAAGATGTAAAGCACAATTTACCTTAAACAAACGCAGAATTATTCAGAATGTCACGTTTGAGAGAGAGAGAGAGCGAGAGAGAGAGAGAGAGCGAGATTCTCTTTCATACGTGCATTTGTATAAGAAAATGGCTCCTGTTAAGAGACACGCGTACAACGCCGAGTTTAAACTCAAAGCGATCAGTCACGCAGCACAACACGGCAATAGAGCGGCAGCGAGAGAGTTAAACTTAAATGAATCGATGGTACGGAAGTGGAGAAAGGATGAAGATAAGCTCCGCCAAGTAAGGAAAACTCAACAAAGTTTCCGTGGCAATAAAGCAAGATGGCCAGAGTTAGAGGAGACACTTGAACAGTGGGTTGTTCAACAAAGAGCGGCAAGCAGAAGTGTCAGTACGATAACTATACGTATGAAGGCAACAGCGCTGGCACAAAAACACCGGACGTGTTGGATGGCCCATTCACTGAGATATGGTCAATTCGAACACAGCAGAAGAAGAATTCGAGGGATTCGTCGATGAGGAGCTTATAGAGTGATCTTTGTTTTTCTTTTGTGTGTTTACGTTTTACATTTTACAGTTATTATGTTATTGCTTTGCACTCGTTGTTTTTGCACATTACGAGTGTCACTTTATTGCGATTGCACTAACGTTTCATTTAAAATAACAGTATCAGACGTTTTTTTCTTTGCGTGTTGACTAAATGGACAAAAAATAAAATGATATGTCGATGTTGTTCAAAGATGTTAAAGATGTGTCACGAAAATGCTTTACCTCAGAGAAAATAATAAAACGGCTGTTTATTTATTTTGGGAGTGAATGGAGTTGTGGAAAGCTTGTTTGTTAATAAAGTTTGACCTTTTTGAATGTTTTGTTGGCATTCCCTTGAGCGTGGCAACATCTAGAGGTTGCATAAAGTAACTACATTCTCTACTGTAGTCAAGTCGTCACATTTATTTACCGTAAATAGCCCTTAATCCCAAAAATGTCTCGAAGGACTGCACAGGATTACAATTACAAAATTGCACAATTACCTGATCTTAAACCAGCATGCACTTATAGCGCCTTATAATGGGGTGCGTCTTATGTATGGCATAAGTTTTAAAATATATCATTCATTGAAGGTGCGCCTTATAACATGGTGCGCCATATAGTGCGGAAAATACGGTATTTAGATGCACCACCTTTGACTTCTATGACAGCTTGCAGTCTCTGAGGTGTGGAGTTGATGAGTGACATACAGTATTCTTTATCAATCTGGTGCCAACTCTCTTCAATTGCCGTTGCGAGATCATCTTTGCAGGTCGGAGCCTTGCTGTCTACAAATTTTTCTCAATTTCCACCATGTTTTCAATTGGGTTGAGATCTTTGCTATTTGCAGGCCATGACATTGACTGGATGCGTCTTTCTGCAAAGAATGCTTTTACAGTGTTTGCTCCGCGGCATGATGCATTGTCATCTTGGAAAATGAGTTTATTATTCCCAAACGTATTTTCGATTGAAGGAATAAGAAAGCTGTCCAAAATGTCAATGTCAACTTGTGCATTTATTGCAGGTTGGACCAGTGCCTTTGCCTGACTTGCAGCCCCATATCATTAAGGACTATAGGAATTTTTGTGCTTTCTTGAGGCAGTCCTCTTTGTAAACCTTGCCGGAACAGCACCAAAAGAAAGTTCTAGCATCATCCCTTTGTTCAATGCAGATTAGTGACTCATCACTGAAAGTAAACTTCATCTAATCATCCACAGTCCACAATTGCCTCTCCTTAGCCCATTGCAACCTTATTCTTTTGTGTTGTATCGTCAACGATGGTTTCCTTTTAGCTTTCCTATATACAAATTCCATTTCCCTTAGGCAATTTTGCGCAGTTCTGTCCCATGAATTGTCTCCAACTTCCTTTCGTTTTCTTATTGTACATTTTCTTTTTTTCAAGACATGGCCTTTAGTTGTTTGTCTTGATGCCTACATCTCTTCCTTGGCCTACCAGTACGCTTGACTTTAACAACTTTCCCATGCTGTTTGTACTTGGTCCAAATCTTTGATACGGCTTCCTGTGAACAGCCCATATCTTTGGCAACCATACGAGTAGAGTTACCTTCTTCAAGAAGTCTGTCTTTGGTTTCAAGAGACATATCTCTTGTTGGAGCCATGATTCTTGACAATTCACTTAGTTGAGGAGCCCTCCAAGGTGTGATAACTGCACAGTTTTTTTTGACTGCTGACTAACGAGCAGACTTAATCTAAGCCAGGTGCCCAAATAAGGAAAGGAAATTGACTGTGTGTTTCTACTGATTAAAATGTCTGAGTGAGGGCTTGCTCAAGACTGGTGATGCCATACTTTTTGCTAGGGGTTGTATTTGTTAGCTTAATATAAAATGTTGAATCAATTTTGCTTCCTTTCACTATTGTGTTTCACATGTTGTTGATTCTCAGAATATATTTGAAGTTTTTTTTAAGTTTGAAATTTGAAGCCTAAAATTTGGAATTATGTCCAAAAGTTCTATGGGGGTTTGGCAGTATGTTTGCATCGGACAGTATGTGAGGTAATATACAGCATGTATGTGAATGGCATAACAATATACATTTCCTAACAAAACATCATATTTTTTCTGTGATTTAGTTGTGACTCACACGGACATTGTTTGCCACTTTGTGACCTAAAAAATTGTTGTTATGTCACTTTAACCAAACGCAAAGCGTATCCAAGACTGTCTGGATGCCACCTGTCAGGGTTTCCCAATTCCGCCGGATGCTTCTTCGGCTTGGCAGGACAGCACTGACAATTATAGCGTGTTGATCGCAGTCTGGACCTTGAAATTCCCTTCCAGTTTGGGTGGACTCTGTTGGTATGAACTCAAACGTTGTTTTTTTCCTCACACTGTCTGTATCCATTTCTTTTTTTTGTTTTGTTCTTTTTTTAAAATTATATAATTTGGAATGAGAAAACAAATTTGAGTGACCTTAGCACTCAGATTTCATCTAAAGAAGAGAAAAGGGATCAATACGATCAAACACCAACATGAATAAATTGCATATTAAACTTATCGACACATATTGTATTTATTCATGTATAACATGGGCCATCACAATAAATTTTTGATTTACTTTTTCTCAGCAGGTATGTATCTAATGTCCCTCAAAGTTAGATACATCAAAGAGTTGTTTCCCCATCTTGCTTTTTCAGGATGATTTTGTTTTAACTCCTTTCTCCAACATTTGTCTCTGGTATTATGAATACAAATAGTTTGATAATCAGATCAAATTGATGTGCCTTTTTTATGTCATCTATATCACTAGTGGTTTAGTGTTTAGGATTCAGTGCTCTCACTGCCGCGGTCTGGGACGATTCCTGTTGCATCCAACCTTTTTGTGATTATATTATACTACTACAACTGTAAACGTCTGATTACACGACAGTGAAACCTACACTTTTTAGTTTGTTTTAGGTAAAAATGAATGTGCGTTATACACAAGAAAATACAATCATTAAAAAACATAGATGAAAAATATTGACGCTGTCATGTGAAAAACATCTACAAAATTTTATTTTCCTCATTATCCAAATTGCTCCTCAATGATTTATTAAAGGTACATTGTGTACTATTTGACCACTAAATGGCTCTGTTGTCTAACTCGAATAAAAAACAATGCCACAGAGCAGCAGCAAGATATGAAACATGGCGGCGACTACTTGGTATGGCTTCCGCTATTAAAAGAAATACAAATTTCTCAACCTATGAATATTTATAAAGATGAACATGGTATGATAGTAAATGTATCTTTACATATTATTCAAACTAATGGTTTTTTTAATGAATGAAGGCTTTTTTTTGTACCATGAGGCGACACTAAATATTACACACTGTCCCTTTAAAGAATTATCTAAAATGTAATTATTTTCTAAATCTTACAATATGAAGAACATTGTTGCTTTAATATATAGTTGCCTACATGTTTATTGTTTGATTGGCAGAGCAAGAAATCAACATATAAACTGTCCATCCATCCATTATCTGCACCTCTTATCCTCAGTAGGGTCGCGGGGGTGCTGGAGCCCATCCCAGCTGTCTTCGGGCAGTGGGCAGGGGACTCCCTGAACTGGTTGCCAGCCAGTCGCAGGGCACACAGGGACAGACAATTCGCTCGGGCATTCACACCTAGGGACAATTTGGACCGGCCAATAAACCTGACATGCATGTTTTTGGAATGTGGGAGGAAACCGGAGTGCCCAGAGGAAACCCACGCAAGCACGGGGAGAACATGCAAAGTCCACACAGGAGGTTTGATCTCACGACCTCCGAACTGTGCCACACACGTGCTAACCGCTGCACCGCCGTGCTGCCATATAAACTGTAATATAGGAAAAAAAAAAGTTTTATTGTCTTACCTTAACTCAAACCTCTATTATGAAAAAAAAACAAAAACTCAACGCTACAAGAGAAAATGTGATTAGATGACTTGACTTGCTCTCAACTTGTTCATATTATCACCAATTCTATTGTCTGCGGCAGAGGTGTGCACAACTTAAAATCCTTTGTCTAACTGGCACCCTCTGCCATAAGTCAAGAGAATTGTGTGCCTCATTCTTTATCCACAGACACTCAGGACAGTAATATGTTAGAAACTAATTGTATTAATATTATTCAACACTCAATAAATACAACCATTAAATTAAGCTATTTTATAATTTTATTTTTCCTTGACAGGTGAGGCACCGCCTCATCTTCCTCCCCTAACTGCATGTCACTGGATATTATATAAAAAAGCAAGCGCAAACATTAGTACCGCACTCCTTTTTGTATTTCGAAGATACAAATTTGTGTTTAATACAATAAGTTTAATACAATAATTTCCAGTCGTTTTGATTAAACCTAATGGATTTTATGACATATTCCAGATTGATACACATAATGTTTGCATCAGATAGATAGATAGATGGATGGATAGAGAGAGAGAGAGAGAGAGTGAGAGAGTGATGGATGGATGGATGGATGGATGGATAGATAGACCTATTCTTCTCCATTGCATTATCATTATTATTATCATTATAACTTAGGCCATTTTTTCTAAGCACTACGTTGTAATCATATTTTTTTTTGCCTATTCATGCTGATAGTTTTTTGTCCTTCTTCTCTTTAAAATCTTTATATTACATGTTTTACCGTGGAGTGCCATGTATAATCTTTTTGCATACAAAGACAATTTTAATTCTAATTCCAACTCAAGTATAAATATTATACAGAGCAACGACAAGTAAAGCAATGATGGATTGGCCAACTATAATCAGGTTCATTTTTTTTTAATCTGGATTCACTCGATCGGAATATAACATGACGCTGACCTTTCACCACTGTCTAGAACATCCTGCGTCTTGCTGCTCTGCTGTGTGTCGCTCTGGCTGAGGCGCTTGTGTTGTGGCGGCCACTCCGACATTTTGTGGGCAGACTCACAAAGCGTGCCAGGCCGTACGGAGCTCGCGGCCGCCGACACGCGGTCGGCAAAGCCAACCGCAGACGGCCTCGGTGGCGTAAACAGACAAAACAAAACAAGACCGCTTCGACCTGCAGCTGCAGAACTCGCGGAGGTTCCCGTGCCGTCTGCAACAGAGAAGACTGAGCCACAAAAGTTTTTACTTTTTTATTTGTATTCGAAATCGGTTTATAACAAAGGCTTCGATTCTAATCTTTGGATGTTAGAGCTCCGTTTTAGGTTCTTCTCCTGCCTGTTTCACCCCCTGAAACATAGATCACGTCATTATTGGTAAAAGGACTGCATTTATATAGCGCTTTACCATACACTTCACACTAAAACCCATTCACACACTCACACACCAATACCGGAGGCAGCCACGCAAGGCACTTACCTGCATATCGGAGATTATGAGGGGTTCAGTAGCTTGCCCACACCTGCATTACACCATTCAGCTGCATCTAGTGCTTAAATAATGCACACTGTCCCTTTAAACATTTTCCAAAGGCTAGGGGCCTTGAGACAATTTTGAATCAAGAAATTCTTCTTTGGCTCACATCAAATTGAGAAAAACTTCTAAAATCATTCACTTTACCAGGCGTCAAGTTCTTAATTTTTCAGGGTTTGTACACCTTTTTTATTCAAGTACTTTTTAAGCACTATCAAAGCCAATTTTCCAATTCCTCCAGTACCATTAAAAGAAGAAATCCACAAATTGCCACAAAGTAGCTCTCACAATCTATGTGTATGCCGATCATAAGTGGATGTTGTTGATGTTGACTTTGATCACTAATATGAAGTCATTGTCTTGCTGTTTGCACATCCTTTGTGGCTATTTGAGATGTTAATATCAACAATCCTTTTCTGTCAATCGGCAGGTATAAACTGACATGAGCCTATACATGACAACGCTATGCAAACTAATGCCAGCTGCCGTTAATCATGAGGGAGGAAGAAATGCAACAGCATGGCAAAGCCACCAGAGAGAAGTGTTTGTCGTCATTTTTAAGCAGACTTATTTTTCTCATTTTAACGTGTGGTTAAGTCAGACTGCCGAGAAACATGGCAATTATTTTAAGAATTTACAAGCACTTCACCCAGAATTCAGTCACTTTTCAAACTTTGAAACCACAACATTAAAATTCAAGCATTTTCAAGGATTCTAAGCACCCGTATGAACCCTTTTTTATAACGGCTACTCACCTTCAGTTCCCCTTGCAAAAAAGAGTTGCAGAAATCTCGCACGCGCTCAGTGGAAATGTGGCCCTCGGGTAGCAGCCACTTCATATCGGAGTCGCCGTCATAGATGCCGACACGTGGGAGGTCCTTGGATTTTAGTCCAAAGTAGCGCAGGGACCGGAAGTTGGAATCTTCGGTGCCGTTGATGAGCACGAACAAGAACTTGGAGGCAGTTTGGTGATTTTGTTAGCTTTTGAAAATTGCCATCACACAATCTTAAATTTACTGATCGTAATCTATAATAATCTCACACTTTGTTAGGAGTATTCAGTGAATCTCACATAAAATGTGTTTGAAATGTGAGAGGAAGTCAAGAGTACTCAGTATGGGGCATGTATAGTGTACTATGTTTACAAATTCGTAGATTGTGTTCTGCTTCACAGGGTCTTCCACAGAGCCAGAGCCAAGGTTTAAGCGAACTAAGCAGCTGCTTAGGGGCCCGTTACCACTAGGGGCCCCACAAGAGCGTTTCCCTTTTATATAAATGAATGAAAGCAACTGTTCATTTCGAACATAAGAAAAACAAAAACAAAACGAGTCAAAAAACTCAGCTGTGCCCGCTCCTACGGCCTTTCATGCACCTCCGTATATTTATATATTTATCTAAGTATTTGAATTTAAATTCAGTTTTTGTACATTTGTTGAAGTAGTTAAAAAATAAATATTTTTTACCTTGTTTCAGGTGCCTCTGTGCATTTATATATATTTTTAAGTATTTGTTTGATCTTAAATTCAGTACTTTTGTTGTTGCAGTTAATGTAAAGCACAAATAATAAAGCAGATTGTGTTTGCAGTAAATAATTAGTTTATTTTGTCACTTTTAGATGGTTAACCTGACTTTGTACTACAGTATATCACTTTGAATATTTAGTGTAAATCAACCACAGACTGCTCTTGTAGGTAATTTTGTACCATTCCAGATTTTAAACCGTACTGTAGGTAAGGATTATGCAAATAAACATGACATGACTTAAAACATGCCTGGCTGCCCTTTAAGGTTTTAGCATATTGATTCTTGTGTGGCCAGTAGAGAAAGTTGCATACTTTTCTGAATATAAAATTAAAATACTTTTTTTGCAAATCTGCTCCCGTGGCCTTATTCTCTGTGGATTACAATCTAACTACAACAGAAAAATCTCACATCTAGTATTTAAGTGTATTTGTAATGACAGGGAAACATGGGATGAGTTATAGTAGTTTTGCAAATGATCAAGTAATAGGGGGCCCCCCAAATCTAATTTTGCTTTGGGCCCCATGAAGGCTTGTCCTTTACGATTGAGGCTATTTTTTTATGGGCTTTGAGTGCACAGCAGCTAAATGACTTTATGTCGGAAAATAACCTCTTTGAAACTGTCCAGTCAGCATTTAGGGCAAATCACTCTACTGAGAAAGCCCTGGCTAAAGTAACCAATGATCTCCTTTTAGCAATAGATTCCGGTGCCTCATCAATGTTACTGCTGCTGGATCTCAGTGCTGTTTTTGACACTGCCGACCACAACATATTACTCGTTCCCCTGGAATGCATTGGTATCTCAGGAACTGTACTCTCGTGGTTTAGGTCCTACCTGTCAGACAGGGTGCAATGTGTTAATTACGGCAATCTGACCTCTAAACACTATAATGTGCCCTGTGGCATTCCACAGGGCTCTGTTCTTGGCCCCCTTCTTTTTAGTATTTCTATGCTTCTGCTTGGTGACATTATCTGCAAGTATATTATTAGTTTCCATTGCTATGCAGATGACACTCAACTGTATCTGCCAATGGAGGCAACTGGATAGTTAAGTTGTAAAAAACTGAAGGCTTGCCTTACTGAGATTCAAAGATGGATGTCACTTAATTTTTTGCGCTTTAACCCAGAAAAAACTGAAATGTTGATTATTGGTCCAGCTCATTGTCGTGAGTTGTTTTCAAACACTGCCCTGAACCTAGACAAATGTACAGTAATATCACCCATAGTGACTCGGTCAAAAATGTAGGTGTTATATTTGATCCTAATCTGTCATTTCAGTCGCACGAGAAAAATATTACTAGAATAGCTTTCTACCACCTCCCTAATATTGCGAAGATTCGTTTGGTTGCTGTCCCAATCAGATGCAGAGGTTCTAATTCATGCGTTTACTGTATTACTTCTCGGCTTCATTACTGTAATTTATTGCTTTCTGGTCTCCCCCGATGTCTAGCATCAAAAGTTTGCAGCTGGTGCAGAATGCGGCCGCGAGACGGCTGCGAGACTCTTGACTAAGACAAAAAGGTTTGAGCATATTACTCCTGTATTGGCCAACCTGCACTGGCTCCCAGTCCACTTAAGATGTGACTTTAAGGTTCTCTTATTAACATACAAATGTTTGCATGGACTTGCACCCTCTTATCTCTCTGATTTGATTTCCCCCTATGTTCCCGCACGGAGCCTCCACTCTGAAAATGCCAGTTTACTTGTGACTCCGAGAGCCAAGAAGTCTGCAGGCTGAAGAGCGTTCTCCATCTGGGCCCCGGTGTTGTGGAATGCTCTGCCTCCGGAGATAAGATCTGCAACCTCAGTGGAAGTTTTTAAATCTAGACTTAAGACACACTTATATTCAAAAGGTTATGATTGATGCCCACCCTATATTTTGTATTTTCCGACTGTTTGGCTGGTGGTGATATGAAGGAAAAGGACGTAGGACCAGCGTCCGGACCTGAAGTATGTCAACGCCTGCATCGTCCAGCCGGCAGATATGGGAAGCTGCGGCATTGCTCTTATGGACTTTTTGGACTAGTTTGTGGGCTGGAGGCGTCGTTGCTGTCATGCAATTTCCGCATAAACTTCAACATGTTACCTAGTGTTCTCTTTTATTGATGTCTACTATGTTTGTGTACTGTAACTCAATGCTAAAACTATTCCATCTTGGTCAGCCTGGAAGGAGGATGACCACTTGTGAGGCCCCTTCCCAAGGTTTCTTTTTTCCTCTCGCCGAGGTTTTGAGGTTTTCCTTGCCCGCATGTTGGTTTAAGATTAGGCTATGGTGTAATTTTAATCCTGTGCAGTCCTTTGAGACGTTTTTGTGATTAAGGGCTATACAAATAAATTGACTTGACTTGACTGACAGTTTGGTGACCAAACAAAATTTTGAAAACATCCACCCAACCGCAGGAGGTGTACGATTAGGGGCAGCAAGTCATCTCCATGTATCTACTCCGGCGGTTAACTTGACCTGATTTGAAGGGAAAATAGCTT
The DNA here is from genome assembly GCF_059441175.1 of Urocampus carinirostris. Taxonomy (NCBI): domain Eukaryota; kingdom Metazoa; phylum Chordata; class Actinopteri; order Syngnathiformes; family Syngnathidae; genus Urocampus; species Urocampus carinirostris. The sequence goes on along the minus strand of NC_142356.1, from coordinate 39,121,620 downwards.
TCCTTCTATGTTTGGTTGGCCAACATTCAGATTTGTTACCTCCCACAACAGGGCAAACACATTGATCCCTCGTTTTTAAAAAGAAACACTAATAGGCGAAATCTGTAATCAGATGTAAGATGTCAACCATTACAGTTGGGTTTAGGCCGGGCAAATCTTCTTCACACACAGTTTGTTTTTAACCCCTTAATGCGGTTGGACTGTTAATAAACAAATGCAATGTCACCATTGACTGAAATATGTCATGCCACATATCATTAGAAACCTTAAACTCTTGGGATTCAAGATATGCTGACCATTAAAAAAAAACTAATCGGAGCAACATCACGCTTAGTCTAAAACAAGATACCCGAAAACTATAAAGCCAGGATAGCTCACCAATAAATCCCCTAGTAATGAGGTGAGAAGATAATTATCTGCAAACATAGACTCCTTACATCCAGTACTGACCAATGAATCCCACCTTCTAAAACATCTGTCAAAAAAAAAAATCAACGCGCTCTGCGTCGAGTTTTCTCGGCGATTTGCAGACTTCGAGGCTCAGAAAGGGAGACTAGAACTGCTCAGTAACCCGTTTACGATCGATGTGGAAAGCACACTAACCAGCCCCCAGATGGAGCTAATTGAACTCCAATTTAATGACATGCTAGAATCAAAATATGACTCCGATGGTGCTGCGCAGTTTCTATGTTTTCTCCCCGACACAATGCCTCAATTACGCACCCAAGCTTCTCAGATGCTCTCAATGTTTGGCAGCACATACAGTCTATGTGAGCAACTCTTCTCTATGATGAAGGTGAACAAAACACCTCACAGAAGTCAACACACTGTTGAGCACCTTCACTCCGTCCTGAGGCTTTCCTTAGCTCACAGCCTGATTTCAGACTTTGACGAGCTTAGATATCTGGCTTAGACCAATGTGCAGAGTAAATCAGAGCGTAGAAAACTGAGCTTGAATATACTGTATGTTTCTTATGCACTTTTTCTACTGCAAGGCATGGTCTGTCAAAAGTTGAAATTATTATTATTACTGTTTTTGGTTCCATTGTTGTTGGCTTTGAAAAAGATTTACTTGAAAAATGAACTTGAAAGTATAAGGGGAAAGTCATACTACTTTATTTATCTAAATAAGAAATGAATACTACTGTCTCTTTTATTTCAAATTTGATTTTTCAAGTTTTTGTAATATCAAGCTTTGGTTGTTCCAAATTCCGTGTTTAAGCAAAACTAAAGTTTCTTTCCATATGAAAAGGTTAAACATTACATATGAGTTGCAGTTATTTTTTCAATAAATATTGACTTTGGCTAGTGACTTTACTCATCTCATCTCATCTCATTAGCCGTACCGCTTATCCTCATTAGGGTCGCGGGGGGGCTGGAGCCCATCCCAGCCATCTTCGGGCAGTGGGCAGGGGACACCCTGAACTGGTTGCCAGCCAATCGCAGGGCACACGGGGACAGACAACTCATTCGCTCATTCACACCTAGGGACAATTTGGACCGGCCAATTCACCTGAAATGCATGTTTTTGGAATGTGGGAGGAAACCGGAGTGCCCGGAGGAAACCCACGCAAGCACGGGGAGAACATACAAACTCCGCACAGAAAGTCTGGAGCTGGATTTGAACCCACGACAGGTTCCCATGACATGAACTGTGCCGCACAAGCGCTAACCACTGCGCTGTCGTGCTGCCCCTTAGTGACTTTACTCCTCTGCTTAATTTTGGCCCACTGTGAATTTGAGTTTGACACGCTTGGTGTAAAATATTTACTCCAAAACACACGATAACACCGACAGATAAAACATTTTTTTTTTAATTCGCTTAAAAGCATGTCTGCATCGTTTGATGATCCTTGTTGTATTCCGTTTGGTTCGCCAAATAACTCATGATTACAATCAAACAGACTCGTAAAATAATTTCCAATGTGGACATTAGCCTATGACCTTTTGATTTGCACCACTCTCTGCTGACAGCGGGCTTTTTTTCCCCGATCCAAAGCCCGCATTAGCCAATAAAAGCTTGTTTGATAAAGAGAAGAACGCCGTGTAGTAATTAATTTAAATTATGATTGACATATTCGTAAGCCAATCAAATTCTGAACGGAATGTTATGCATATATTCACTGTGTCTTAAAATTAGACTAAAATTAAAGTGCACAAAGCCACTTTTGATTCATGTTTACGCGCCATTACTACACACAGGTGTGCACAATCATTGATTGACTTCTGGAAAGAGGAGTCAAACACTTTCAACTTTTGGAAACGCTTAGACCTACCAAAAGAAAACTGTCCTAAAATTTGACAGAAACCAGTTACGGCGTCAAGCTATTGTCACACCTGCTTTCCAGGTTGGACGCCCACGCTACACTCATCTGCGGGCGTTTGATTGCAAAAAAAAAAATAATAAATAATCATGCAAGAATAACAACCTATTTCTGTGTGCACCAACTTATATTACTGAATGTTTTTGAGTCAGCGGACCAGCGTCTGACCTGAAGCATTTCAACGCCTGCATTGACCAGCTGACAGAGATGGGAAGCTGCGTCGTTGCCATAGTTGCTGTCATGCACTTTCCGGACAAATTTCAACATGTTACCTAGTGTTCTCTTTTATTGATGTTTACTATGTTTGTGTACTGTAACTCAATGCTAAATCTATTCCACCCTGGTCATCCTGGAAGGGGGATTACCACTTGTGAGGTCTTCTCAAGGTTTCTTTTTTCCTCACGCTGAGTTTTTCCTTGCCCGCAAGATGGTTTAAGATCAGGTAATGGTGTAATTGTAATCCTGTGCAGTCCTTTGAGACATTTTTTGTGATTAAGGGCTATATAAATAAATGTGACTTGACTTGACTTGTTGCAGTGATTATTTCTGTTTGGGACAAAACTTTAGAGTGTTAACTTTCAAAAGAGACCAAAACCGTCTATATTCTCCAAACGGTTCAAGAACAGTATCAATTTACTTTGGGTACGTCTTGGTTTGGAAAACCGACAAAATCTCAGACTTAAAGAATGGAACTATTTGGTATATTGTTGATGTTTTCAAATCTCTTTATAAAGGCCTAGAGGACAAATAAATACTAATCGATTTGGATGTTAGAATGGCACAATTGCATTATGGCACCTGTACTTGAGTCATTTGCAGTTTTTTAATCATATTTTTACTGAAAAAAAAAAAAAAAAACTCACTTAATTTGGAAACCACGAATGTCACTCATATCATTTGAGCATTATAATACATCTGATTGAATCGCCAAACAAGTAAAATAATATGAACACGACATCAAACAAAAAACAATATGAAAAGTAGCATATTGTTGTTTTATTGGCTATCCGTGTGTTAAGAATATAGAGAGGATTTTTAATAAGTTTTTTTTCTGAAACACTACAAAATGTTATAGGATGATGTTTCTACCAGCTGAGATAATGATTAATTAGGCATTGAAAATGTAGTTTAATTTTCAAGAAAATACCCCGTTTTTACATATAGCATCAGGTGCTTCAGTTCTAATTGGGTAAGGTTAACCGTCAATAAAAACTAAAATACAAAACCCATCCCTTTTACTTGCTTACCTTCCCAGTAAACTCTGGAGCTAAAGCTGCCAACTTCTCCTTCAGCTCATTAAATTCTTTCTGTCCCCTGTTGGCAAAGAGCAGGAGGTGTGTCTTCACTTCGGAGTTGAAGATGCCCACTGCTGACTAAAAAGTCACAATATTCGGGATGGGGAAACGTGGTAACTGTACACTTAGATCCACACTTTTTCTGCGTGCTCACCACTTGATTGTATTCTGTCATGTAACGGACTTCGTTCACACTGATGAAGTTCACAAGACCGTCTGTCTCTATCTTGGGGATTTCGGCAGTCACAAGATTCTCTTGATGGTTATCAGCCTGGACGTAACACATATTTAAGCATCATTGTCATTGCCGCAAACAAACCTGTGCAGCTGTGACGGTACCTTTCTGAAAATGGTGATGGTGTCAGATTTAATTTCATAGTCAGCCCAGACCTCCTTCACAGCACAAATGGCCACTGGGATGGAATCAAACCGCTTTGCTGCTGCCACCAGTTCGTTGTAGCCACGACTCTCTTCCCCCTATCATGGCAAATTTGTGTAAGCTCAACAAATTGTTTTTACATGTAACATCTCAACCAGGTAGCTAACTGCCTGATACCGAAGAATGGGAATTGATTTTTGAAAGTATTTGCCTTTTTTATTAATCATTGTTGCTATTGGCCACTCGTGTTGCTGTTCTTTAATAACCACAACCCCTAGGGCTGATCTGCTTTTTGCAACCTAGAAGATTTTTTTGAAAAGAGAGAAGTGAGGGGAGGGCCTTAAAACAGGTGGGGATTCCTTATTTGAATGCTTATTTCCCTGTCCTCCTTGTAAGTTTAGAATTCACCCATCCATCCATCCATCCAATCATTATCTGCACCGGTTATCCTCAGTAGGATCGCTAGGGTGCTGGAGCCCATCCCAGCTAACTTTGGGCAGTGGGCAGGGGACACCCTGAACTGGTTGCCAGCCAGTCGCAGGGCACACAGCGACAGACAACTCACTCGTTCATTCACACCTAGGGACAATCAACCTGACATGCATGTTTTTGGAATGTGGGAGGAAACCGGAGTTCCCGGAGCAAACCCATGCAAGCACGGGGAGAAGATGCAAACTCTGCACAGAAAGGCTCGTAGCTGGATTTGATCCCATGACCTCAAAACTCAGTTTGGATTTCATTCAAGGTTTAAACTTATTGTATGCATATTTAATATCTTAATACAGACGTATACACATATTTCCACTGTCATGTAAATAAAGGTATCGTGTTTTTTTACTTTTTTGCCTCTATGAATGTTTACAGTAAAGATATTCCATAAAGGCAAACGAGTGAAAAATTACAAATGATGAAGATATGTTTTTTTTTTTTGCTTGGCAGGCCAGGGATCGATTCTGAAAAGAAGCTCATGGAAGATTTTTTTTTTGTCCCTAGGTGTGAATGAGCGAGCGAGTTGTCTGTCTCTATGTGCCCTGCGACTGGCTGGCAACCAGTTCAGGGTGTCCCCTGCCCACTGCCTGAAGACAGCTGGTATGGGCTCCAGCACCCCCGCAACCTTACTGAGGATAGGCGGTGCAGATGATGGATGAATGGATGGGTTGCTATAAACTGACATGAACCCTGCCATTCTGCTTTAACAAGGCACATGCAGCTTCAATAACTCACACTTGTTTCCAAACATGGAAAAGGCTCTATGGGTGTTGGGTAAAAATTGAGTACAATACGGAAGACAAAAAAGAAAGTACTGTATGAAAAAACAAACATGAGCCAAATTTGGACTCATTTTAATGATATTGATTGCTCTGAAGCAAAGTGCATTAAATCATTCAATCGACAGCTGATTTTTTCTTTTTGTTCTACCTATATTATTTTGTATTTTTTTTCTTGTTTTTCAAAGGACCTGTATCTTAATTGGTTGAAATAGAATTGAAAATAGTTACCGGTATATGTTTTGCATTCCATCCTTTACTTATAGCACTGAAGAGTTAATATTTTTTAATTTATATTTTATTTTTTGCAGTTTCAGGGATTTTGTGATCCACAAGTAACTTTGGTTAAAAACTGCATTTTTTTTTTGTTCTGATCGGTTGGACAAGTCTTTTTTTTTAACATCTGTCTGGAATCCTCATTTTATTCCCACATTCTGAATGTAAAAATGGATGGGCGACGAGAGAATTCTTGGACCCACTTAAGCTGTCGAAGCCCATCTGAGGCTGTAAAAACATTTTCCCCGTCAAAACCAACAAGAAAAATGCAACTGCAAACATGAGCGCGGTCGTTAAAAAAGCAGGAATGGATGCAGACATTATATGAAAACTATTCTGGAGGCATTTTTACACACTTTCTGCAATCTATTTGAAATCGAATAAGATAGGTTTGAAAAAGGTTGTGTTATTCTCTTGATAGTTTTACTTTTCGAACTTCCTGTCAGATGGCCGGTTGAGCTCGAGCAGTGTTTCTCAACTCTAAGGTCGGGACACAAAAGTGGGTCGCAGACCAGTTTCAGTAAGCCGTAGGCTTCTGCCTTGGTGTAATAAACTCAGAAAATAAAATCATAACTGAAGGTCAATTACACTCCGTAACAGTAGATGTGGATAATGCCCTGCAAATATGAGTTGACAAATGTTGAGCATGGCAGATACAGCGGAGAAAATACAAGATACTGTATATATTTTACTATGATTAACACAAATCTACTGAAGTAGCGTTTTGTATTTCATTGAATATGCAGCATTAAAGGGACAGCGTGCATTATTTGATCTCTAAATGCCATTGTATTATGTAGTGTAACTGAAAATAAGCACAAGAAAGAATACAAACTACGGAAACTCAAATCGACCAAACCTCACCATTTTCTTCTAATTTTTTGTAAATGTCAGAACCCGAACAGATGGAGGACCCAGACGCGTAAAATTTTCACACAAGTTTTATTTTACGGGAATGGGGCAGCCATGCGTAAACACAAACGCCAGTGATTCGGCGATAGCTGGGCAGAAGTAATGAGACGGAAGTCAGGCGCGGGAAAACAGGAAGCCAGAGGCAGACGAGAGTGAAACCGGACAACACAGACGTGATCGATACCAGAGCAAGATACCGGACAGGGCAGGACAGACGGAATCGATACCGGATACACGAGCAAGATACTGGACAGGATAGACAGGATCGATACCGGACAAGGCAGGTCAGACAGAATCGATACCGGATACTGGAGACTCGATACCGGATACTGGAGCCCATCCCAGCCATCTCCGGGCAGTGGGCAGGGGACACCCTGAACTGGTTGCCAGCCAATCGCAGGGCACACAGGGACAGACAACTCATTCACTCATTTACACCTAGGGACAATTTTTGGACCGGCCAATTCACCTGAATGCATGTTTTTGGAACGTGGGAGGAAACCGGAGTGCCCGGGGGAAACCCACGCAAGCACGGGGAGAACATACAAACTCCGCACAGGAAGTCTGGAGCTGGATTTGAACCCACGACAGGTTCCCATGACATGAACTGTGCCGCACAAGCGCTAACCACTGCGCCGCCGTGCTGCCCCTACACTATATGTATCTTACATAAATATATGAAAGAACATTTATATATTGAAGAGTCACTAGTGATACTGTTATAAGTTTGAAATATCATTTCTATGTGGGGTTTTGTGCTGTTTTCTTGTTTAAATTTTGAATATGTCTTCCCTGCAAAGAAAACATATGGGGAGGTACTCAAAAGCTTTGGGCTTCAACTTACACTCTTTGGGCACATGTTTATGTATTCAAGGTTTGTACTCCTTTTCATAGCCAAACTCAAGCACTTTTCAATTTCCCAATTTCTCCTGTACCATTAAAACATCCGGTGTATTTTGCAAAGCAGCAAATATATCTGCGATTTACATACGTGATATTAAATATTGCGTGTGCATTTAGATTTTAGATTTGTGGATCCGAACAAAACATGTGTAAGTATTTTGAGACAAATCTCTCACTGTCACAGTCTGGCTGTCAAGTTTGGTTTTTCTTTCTCTCTCCCCCTCTTGCTTTCCCTTTGACTTTTTTGGTCACCTCCACCTTGATGCTGATTTCCACTCACACTTAGCGTCACTTTCCCTGATTGCACCTAAATCACCTCTCCTGCTCACTCCTTTTTTATAATTATCTTTAGCATTTTGGCCAGTTTGTTGTCACTCAGGTCTCGTTCTAGTGTTGTATTCACTTTGCTTTGCTTTTGCTTTTAGTGTACCGAACCCTTGCCTCTTCCCGACCAAAAATTCTGCCTGCGGAACATTTGGACTGTCGCGTTCGCTAAAGTCAGTTTACCGGATTGCCGACACCCTGCCTGCCCCTGGGCCTCAACAAGGCCTCTGGTGATCAAGATACTCTCGATTGTTTTGTGTCTCATTTGTGTCCTCAACATGGATTGTATAAATGGCTCATTGTTGCTTTCATTCTTGATTCTGCATTTTGCTTCCGCGCCACCCCAAGCAGGTCCTTGACACAAACCATGCAAGTGTTAGCCTAAAATGGGTTTGTTGTAGCTTACACTTTCAGTTGCAGGACGTTCCTTCCATTAAATTTTACCCCAGTCAAACGCTACCTTAATTGTTTGCATGGCCCATATTAAATCTCCATAATAAATAAACCATGCACTGATACACATTTTCTAACACCCTGTTCAAGTGTAGCTTGCACCTGTCCCGTAGGGGTGAATAATGGTTCATAGAACAAAACCATACAAACTAATAGCAGCTGCCGTTAATCACGAGCGAAGAATCGCAATGGCGAAGCAACGAGCAGGGCCGGCATCATTTTTAAGACAAGTTGAAACATAGCAACAATTTTAAGCATTTATAAGCACTTCACCCAAAATTGCAATATTTGAAAACACCCCATCAACATTTAAGCATTTCTCAACGATTCCAAGCACCCGTACGAACCCGGAGTATTATATAATTTTATTGCACAGCTATTTTTTGTGAATAGTTTGTTTCCTTTTGTTAATGAATGATGCTATACCTTGAGCTGTGCCTGAATAAACAACCCACAAAGAAACAAACACATTTCCCTTGTAAAAGTAATATTCAGGGGTCGATTTGGTTTTGGTTATTTTTTGTTTTAAAACGAACGCATTCTAATATTGCTCGTTTAAATGGAAAATATTTTAACCTTAAACATTTGAGAAGTTGACTTTTTTTTTATTTATTTGGGTTGTGGCTAGTAATTAGGGGGAACTGGTGGGTCATACAAGCTGAGAACCACTGAGTTGGAGGACGCAGCTGACGACCGAGCCTTCAACCTCCGAACCCGTCTTCCTGCCAAAAGGCGTGGCAGTTTGGCAAGATCCACTCCGCCGATTGTTCCAAGCGTGCTCGCCGTCACACATGCAAACAAACGGCTCAATCTTTGGAGATTTTCTATGTCTGGTTTGCGGCACGGAAGATAAAAGTCGTAAAACGGAGCTATTTAAAATGTCTGTCTGGATTCACTGACCTCCAGGAATCCAATCACCGCCACTTCGGCAGAGGTGAGGAAGGCCTCGGCAGCTTTAGTGTCGTTTAATCGTGGGAGTGACGCATCTGAAAATAAAATTATTTGATGTTAGCCAACTGATGTTATAATCATTTTCAATAGTGATATTTGTAATTCATATCAGCACAAAACCTTGCCAGGTCATGTGTTCAACAGTGGCCAGTGATAATAGCGCAATATTTTCATTAATGCTCTCTAGCGCCACATAGTGGTTGAAAGGTCTCAAAACACAATTTTCTTTATTTTGATGTCTTTGTCAAAGTGTGTGTGCAGAAAATTCGTATTCATACTCACAAACACTAGCACTTTACACAATACAGAACTCAACTTTACAAAGCCATTTAAAACAACCACAGCAGAAGACAAAGTGCTGTACAAAATAAAACATAGTTAAGAAAAAACCTTAAATAGATCATAACATAACACTGAAGACGTTTAATAAATATTGACTCGTAATTTGGAATACCGTTGCTTTATTTTGAAGCGAGACGGAAGTTGTGCGTGAATAACCCGCTGTAATGATCCCATTAGATTTCCATTTTGGTAAGTTTCCCACTTACGGTTTTAAACAAGCACAGGTTTTCTTGTTTGCTTTTTACGTACTGGTAATGGTTTGTGTTTAGTGCATAAGAATAGAGTGCGCAATATAATCTACCGCTTTCTAATGTCTAAAGATTGGCACATACTGTACAGTACATCAAATAAGGTTTTACTTTAAATCAAAGAAAGTCTTGCCTTTTGGAGTCAATGTGCCCAAAATGGATTGTTTTTACACTTACAAAATAGAAATATCTCTCCTAAATTTACAAAAGCTTAGAATTGACCAAATGGAGCAATTCTGAACTTGTCAAGTTTTAACAAACTAGAATAAAACCTTAAATATTTAAGGGGTGAAAAACATTGAGCATCAGATTAGTAAATCTACCTTTTTCCTCTGCAGTGACGTATGACACAAGGATGAATAAAAACAATCCAAACAGCATTTTCCTGCTTATTTTCAGTTGTCCAGTTGTCTTTTCAAAAATTCTTAAGCTCTTTACTTAAGTGTTAACTCGTGGCCACTGCTACTGTGGTAGGTAATGATGAATTTTGAAAGGAGGTTTCTTGGGAAATGGCCACCTGTTCCTGATAAATTTGGGTGCAGGGACATTGGATTACGTGTCATCCTGAGACCGGACTGTGGTTCAATAATGATTAAAAAAAATCTTATATATTGTTAACACTACTGCATTGTTTTATCGTTTATAGATTATACACATAGGCTAATTTCATAAAATGGAGCATAAACTCCCTCAAAACTGTCTTCAGGTTTATCTAGATTACAGTCCTCTAAATCAGTGTTTTTCAACCCTTTTGAACCAAGGTACACTTTTATTTATAAAAAAGTTCCGAGGCACACCGTCCGTCGTAAATGTTCGAAAGTGAAGTTATGTCAAATATTTCACTGTACTACCTCACAAGTAGGTAATAAATATATAAAAACAATAAGATGATACTTAAAAAAAGATTTATGTTTTGTTTTTATTTTTTACAGTGCAATCTTAAACCGCTTTGTTAAACAAATTAAGTTATTAAATGTACTGTGCTACCTCATGAGCAGATAATTAGTACATAAAAAGTATATTAAAAAATCTGCCACCTACTGATATGGATGACTATTACAGTTCCTCGTCTGAAGATAGCAAAAATACTGAATACTGGCTTGATTTTTTTTAGAAAGATAAAATTGGGCAAATTCCAGCGGCACACTGGACAAGGTGTCACGGCACACTAGTGTACCCCGGCACACTGTTTGAAAAACACTGCTCTAAATCATTGTAGTAGACCACATTAAAATGAGGCAAATTGACTACTAATGTTTCTTTTTTCTCCTTGTTGTTCTATTTGGGAACACTGTCTACTACTGTACTGTTCACAGTAGTCATTCATTTTTTAACTAGCACAACCTATTTCGCATAAAAAAATATTTAAAAACAATTTCACAGCACAAAATGCCCTTATAAGTAAGGTAGGGTTCAACTCTGTGTTAAAAAGACTGACATGTGAGGAGCAGCATTCATCCAACCTTCCAGAAAATTAAAGTAAGTGTGTAATAATCAGTGTTTGGCACGTTATTTGAAAAAAAGTAATTAGTGGTAATTACTAACTACTTCTTTCAAAACATAAGTTAGTAATGGAATTACTCTATAGTAAAAGTAAATAATTTTACGTCAAACAATTTAAAAGTTTTCTGAGCAGTATTCGAGTCAGTCGAATAGAGAAGAACAGAGAGGTAGTTATGTTATAAAACCTTGTAATATTCATTGCACCTCACCGGCAACAGATTTATCCTAAACTTGAAGTGCAACCAAAAAAAACAATAAAAAAAACAGTAAACAATATAATAAAATAATCAGGATATACATGACAAAAACGTACATAAAGATTACCCCGTTACTGAGATAAACAACACCGTTAGATTACGGCGTTTTTTGTGACAGGATTATTCCGCACACTGGTAATAATTCACATTACTAAAGGTTACCGTAGCTTGGATTGACATTAGCACTAAACAGAACAGAGTCATAACCTGCTGCCAGGTAGCAAGAGATGGAAACAGTGGAAAATAAGTATAATATGCCTGAATTACAGGACTGTGTCCGACACATGTAGGGCTCAGTTGTGCTGTATTTAAAATCAATTAAGCATTTTTACACCAGTAGGTGTCACTATATATTATACACTGGACTTTTAACATTAGAAAAAAATCTTCATAATTCAAGAAATAAAATTACTAGCTCACATTTGTTGAACTATTTGAAATATTTTTCATAATATTTAGTACTTTTTAATGCATTCATGTTCTTTTTCACACTTTACATTACTTTTCAATACATTCAGAACCTTTTCCTTTTTTTACGTTCAATTTTTTGTACTTGTTAGTAAAACTTCATACTTCTACATATTTTTGGGAACATTATTTAAATACTCTTTACTATACTCGTTATATTGGGTATTTTTGTACTCTACATCTCCCATTTTATTTTTTACCACAAGGATACTGCTGGAAATGTGAATTTCCCTACGGAGATAAATAAAGTATCTCTATCTATCTATCTATCTATCTATCTATCTATCTATCTATCTATCTATCTATCTAGCTAGCTAGCTAGCTATCTATCTGTCTAGCTATCTATCTAGCTATCTATCTAGCTAGCTATCTAGCTAGCTATCTAGCTACTTTTCACTAATTCTTTTCAAGTGATATCCAGTATTTTTAGTACCTTTTCAGTACTTTTTTAATTTTCCACACTCGTACTACTTTTAAAAAAACTTTAAAAATACTTTCTATTTCTTTCTTTCGTTCAAGATTGTCTCTTTAGTCATTTCCATGAAAAGCTAATGATATTTTTTGCAACCCCGGTGTACACTGATTATAAATGAAACACTTCATAATCTTCATATTTTTGTAATACTTTTTCAAAACATTTCTGTTCTTCCTTACAGTTTTCACAACTTGATACGATTTAATGCTTTTGTCAGGACCAGAACGGAAACAGGACCCAATTGCGTTACGTTTCTCACAAGTTTTATAAAGGAAAGAGGAAGGGCTGTGCCCACGATCCGGCGTTCGCTAGGCTCGGGAAGCAAGTCGCTCTCAACATGGAAGTGGATCTTCCGTGGCGAGCGATGGCGGTGTCGGGAACGGAAAAATGGGTCAGTATCCGGGACAGGAGAGCAAAAACGTAGTTGGGGTCGGAAGCGAGTCGGAAGCCAGGAAAGGAGAGTAGACGTGGTTGGGGACAAAAAGAGGTTGAAAGCCAGGACGGGAGATTAGACGTGGTCAGGATCCAAAACAGGTCAAAGGCGGGGAACAGACAGGAGCAAAAAACAGGTGGGAGTCAGGGTCGAAAAAGGCTTGCCTTGTGTTAAACTGCTGTTCGCAGATGGACTGACAACAGGGGACAGATAGGAGTGGGTTTAAATTGGGACAGGGAGCCAGAGTCCGAGGCAGTTGGTGCCAAAGGAGGGGGCACAGGTGATTCACATCGGCAATCATGCATACATTATGATGCTTTACATATTACTTTCAAAACATTTTCCGCTTTTTTTACATTTCAGTCTTTCAAAATGTTCATGTTTTTCATACTTTATGAGGTTTTATTTTACTTTTTTCATGCTGTGTTTTATGCTATTTAGTACTTTTCTAACCTTTACACTAGTTTTTTATGCTATTCAGTACTTTTTAAATAGATATTTATGATTGTCAGTACTTTTTGTACATTTTTTTCACTTTTCTATACTTTTTGGGCTGTGTTTTTTCTTGACCATGAGGCCACTGAGCAAAGATAAGTTTAAACACCCCTGTTAACTGATTAATTCCTTTCAGTACTCTTCCACAAACAAAATCCAGTAAAAATACTGTTATTCTATCAAAACCTGCAGTAAATACGATTTTTGACACCATTTTCCTCTGCACGTGATTTTGAAGCTTTTAACTAGACTCTGCAGTCAATTCCGTTGTATAACAACACATAAAACACGTAATTATAGTAGTAATTCCAAGAACCATGGACGCATGTTGTAATCAAATAAAAACAAACTCGCGATTGCACTTGATGCAGTTGGGGGAGGGAGTAAATGTGGCTGACCGCAGATCAGCAAAACAGCTGCACTGAAGAACAACAACTACTCAAAGGATAAGTCATCCACATGTTGGTTTGAAGTCATAAACAGAATTTCTAAGACTACTGTTGCTATTTAACAGCAGTAAACATACAGTTGCTCACTAAACAGACACACATGGTCGGAAGATGAAGAATCCCGAGAGGCCACACATAGCGATTCTGATCACTTTCGTCATTCAGGAAATAACGTCAAAATTAGAGGTTGTTGAGGAAATATTTTCAAAAACACTGTGGTGCTATGAGCAGTTCTGTTTAGGGGTTGGGCGGATCGATCCAAATATAAGTATTGTAGATACTAAGCACGTACTCGAATCGAATGGATACTATAGTTGTAGAAAAGGACAATGCCTGGTGTCATTTGTGTTGTAAAGTAGTTCGCGACTCAGGCAAATTTATAATAATAATAATAATAATTTCCTTGTATTGTCATTCTGTGTAACAATGTACACAGAACGAAATGTCGATTGCACCTGACCCGTTGTAGCGAGCCGATGCAGCCGCAGCCAACAGAGGGCGCTGCCGACCACTTTTTAAGTCTTAGGAATGACTCGGCCGGGGCGCGAACCACAGACCTCCCAGTCTCAAAGCGGGCGCCTTACCATCTAGGCTACTGAGCTGGTTTACATAAATACGTGAAAAAACGCTCACTCTACAGAGAGCAACGAACTGCAACCAAAAATGTATGCATGTTACCGTTCCTGAACAAAAACATGTAGACTTGTTGTCACTCTGCCAACAAAGCAAAAATGGCTTGTTGGTTACAGTGATGATTTTTTGGGTTGGACTCTTGACGATTGTCTATAACAGTTGTTGTAGTAGACATATTTTATTTTTCAAACTGTTGGAGGTCTTTAGATTGCATACCTCTCAACCTCCACGGCTCCATGCCCGTACAAAATACAAAATAATCAGACACCGTATATATATATATTTTTTTTTTTTTTTCAATGATGCATGATGGGAAATCCACAGGCGGCTGACGCATGCGCACAGTAGCATCAAACCGCTCGCTTCGTTTGCAACAAAAAAAAATCGATACCGAAATAGAGGCTTCCGCAGCGAACTCCTTTGACTTGATTGATTTGCCGTTTCATAACAGTCGGTGTATACCGGATGGTACCCAACATTGACAAATTTGTGTTTTTCCGTACAGATTTTCTTGTACGTCGTACTCGTCTTAAAATGCATAAAAAACGTACTTTGTACGGCAAAACCGTACAGGTTGACAGGTATGAGATTTTACTGTTTACACAACTTACACTTTCTGACTTTATTTTGAAATTATTGTGCAATGGAAGGTACAGTATAGTTGGCACTATATATATATTTGTATTTTTTGTTACATTGCTGCTTTTCTATTTGACTCTTGGCTTTTGTTCTGAAACAGTTCTAATAGAAATATTTATATTTACTTTTTATACTATATGAGTTTGAATTGTAGTTATTTAATAATAACTTTGTTAAATTTGGAATGTAGTGATAAAGTTATTTATTTTCTGTAATCAAATGTCATACATTCTACATTCACTGCATAAAAACTAAAGTATTGTGAACCCTTAATTACCGATAAGTTAAAATTGCTGATTATTGTTTACAGTCTACAAGTATACTTTTTCATAATATTCTAACATTTTTAGATGGGATATTTGAGTTCTTGCCATAATAAGAGACATTAAAATAGCAAAAAAAAACATGCAATGTTTTTGTCCATTTAAAATAAATCCAAAATGTAAGGCATTTTTGTTACTTGTATTGCATCAGAGAAAATAAAGAACTTCATTACAAAATTCTAATTTTCTGACACACACTTAGCATTTATATATATAGATAGATAGATAGATAGATAGATAGATAGATAGATAGATAGATAGATAGATAGATAGATAGATAGATAGATAGATAGATAGATAGATAGATAGATAGATAGATAGATAGATAGATAGATAGATAGATAGATAGATAGATAGATAGATAGATAGATAGATAGATAGATAGATAGATAGAGAGAGAGAGAGAGAGAGAGAGAGAGAGAGAGAGAGAGAGAGAGATTGTTGGGAATTAAATATAAAAATGTACCAAATTGTTCGAATTAGTTATCTGACTCCGTTAACCAAAAACAACCTACATTCACCCAACAATTTATGCACGCTCGTTTCTTGACGGAAAAGATGAACAGGAAAGCCGACATTTCCACACGGGGGCAGATTTAATTTCATTGACAATTTAACTAAGTGTACTCCATCGAAAACGGCCGAATTAGTGTCGTTGGAGTCTCTGGGAAGCCCTCTTCTGAAGTCCTTTAGATCTCTCCAAGTTGGCCCACGTCTACCCGCAAGATGGTGTGCCGGCTTCTCACACTGGCGTGCCAAGGAAGCCCAACGTGGGCTCCACCACCTCGCCGCGATGTCCGGAATGTTCAAAACGACACCAAGCGTTTCTACATCATCAGGGCCCCTCTGCGTCTGGATGTTGTAAAGTTAGCTATTTTTAAGTGTGTATTTCTCAGACTCCCATGCTATGAAATTAACTTGTTTAACCTGTCTTTATATTCCTAATATACAAGTAATCATCACACACACACATAGTCACGTTTCAAAGATTAGTCTAAATAATCATCACACACACACACACACACACACACACACACACACACACACACACACACACATAGTCACGTTACAAAGATCAGTCTATTTCTACGTTTTCAGTCTAATTTTATTGTAATGTAATATGACACTCATGTGTGACTCCATTTCTTGTTTATGTGCGACTTCTCAATAAACCACGCCTACTGAACGGGTACAGGCAGTTCGGCCCGGGCAGCCGACCAACATGGCGACCGGGCTGTCCTCTCTTCATTCGCGAAGTAGATTAAAAATATATAAATGCTTGGACCTGAATAATTCCACCAGCAACGAGTTTATATCTTTATAAACTCCGACAATGTGCTGATTATCTTATCAGCCCTCCGTCCCGTTCCTGCCGTTCCTGTAAACAACCTTTTCTACTCGGGTGCCCTGACCTCGCGCCACAGCCCAGCCAGTGAAAATATCTATTGCATTAAATGTAATTTGTATTCAGTCGTATAAAATCCTTTTATAGTCAAATGTATAAAATCTTTCAATATATATATATATATATATATAAACACTTATTGAGTTTTTATCTCTTCGTGGATGAAGGGAGCACGGCCCAGTAGCCATCTTGCCCGGGCCGTACTGACAACATCCGGTCAGTAGGCGTGGTTTATTGAGAAGTCACACATAAACAGGAAATGGAGTCACACATGAGTGTTATATTACATTACAATGAAAATTAGACTGAAAAGGTATTACAAATAATAGAAATAGACTGATCTTTGAAACGTGACTATGTGTGTGTGTGATGATTACTTGTATATTAGGAATATAAAAACAGGTTAATTTCATAGCATGGGAGTCTGAGAAATACACAACTAAAAATAGTTAACTTTACAATATGTATATATATATATATATATATATATATATATACTTATGTATGTACATAAGTATATATACATATACATTTACATGTATATGTTGTTTTATTCACACAAAGTTTGCAGTGTTTTTTGTAATTGTAATCATAATTATTCAGTTAAACTATGCAATTTATTGTTCGGTGAACACTTTGTATTGACCTATTTTTAGAGGCGTGTTGCTTTCCTTTCTCATCCGATTTTTATTTTCTTTCACGACGATGCTTCGCTTGCGTTTGTTCACAGTTTTCTCATGGATTTTGGCCCACACTAGTTGTTTTTCAGGTAAGAAAAAGAACTGACGTAACGCAAGTAAAGCTCAGCTTTTTGGATTAGTGTCAATTAGGTCAGGCTATTTTCCAAGCAACCCTTATACAACTTTTAACGTCATCGGATCATCCCTAAGCTTGATCTTGACGCTGCAAGTGTTAGACACGTACAAAGTCATAGGAATGGAAAGCATCTTACAACCTGTGGTGCCTAATAAAGACAAAAAGTACCTCCATGATTTTTTTCATAGTATGGTTGAAATGTAAAAAACAAAAAAAACGTAGCGCCAATATTTGTTTTTATTTGTCAATTATCTTCATGGTTTATTAAAAATGTATTTAACAAATATTTTTTTCTAAATCTGTCGATATTATATGTATAGTTGATTTAATTGAAAAACAATATATC
The DNA here is from genome assembly GCF_059441175.1 of Urocampus carinirostris. Taxonomy (NCBI): domain Eukaryota; kingdom Metazoa; phylum Chordata; class Actinopteri; order Syngnathiformes; family Syngnathidae; genus Urocampus; species Urocampus carinirostris. The sequence continues at coordinate 39,103,703 of NC_142356.1, read as the reverse complement.
TCCAAAATTATCTTTGGGCGAAAAGAAGTGAAGACAAAATAATAGAGATAATTTTTTTCTGGTGACAATAATCATTAATATAAGAATAATCTTTTATTTCCTCTCAAACGAGGGTGTCAAAGTCAAAACGGTAGAAGACGTAGAAGGGCCAAATTAACAAATAAGCTACAAGCCAAATGGAGGACTGACTGATTGAGTTCTTTCCAAAAGCTTAAAATGTATTCATGTAGTCGAGTGAACGTAATCCACTGAAAAGCTAACAAAAATATTCTGATATGGTCAGATAAATAAATCAATTATTTTATTCTGGTTCTGTCAGTAATGTTCAATTTCTAACAATTTTCTTGATCTTGATAAAAGAATCCCCATTACGTTAACATTAAATGATAGAAAAAGTGTTATTACGCACCATTAGGAGCATATATTTTGTATTTTAGCAAAAGTAGGCTAAAATAACTTGAAAAAAATACCATGTTCTATCATTCATTAAAATGCAAAAATATTCAACCAACAGTGAAAACATATACACAATGACTCAATACATATAATAATGAATCAATATCATCTTAGCGGCAGAAGAAAACCTTCTCAAGGGGCTGGATGTGGCCTGCTGGAATTTACTTTGACATAGGTCCTTTAAAATAACATTGAACTGTTTTTTGTTGCCTTACAAAGCACTTGCACTATCATTAAGATGTGGAATTAGAAGTCTGTTCTCACAGAGTCAAAATCTCACTAAGACCTCATAATTGACACCTTAACTAGGTTCAGATCAGGGAAGGTGAACAAAGGCAAAAAAAAATAAAAAACGCTTGGGGGAGTCAACAATATAAAAAAGGCATATTTTGAATTTTAGTTCCATTAGAAACCTGAAAAAAATGACTGTTTGACAAAAACTACACTACTTGATTAACAACAGAAAAGAAGCCGGATTGGAGGGAATACTGAGTGGACGGCAGCAGACAGGAGAACCTCATAAAGAGTCATCAAGCCATCCCAGAACATCATGGGCTGCTTGCTCTCTGCCCAGTCTGAAGGATTTCTCACTGCCTCTTTGACCAACTGCCGTCTGGCAGAAGCTACAGTTCTTTAAAACTAAAACTGAGACGGTTTAATTCCTAGAACCATCACCTCCCTAAACAAGCACACAAACCTGTAAAAAACAACAAATATTTAGCCTATTTATAAAAAGATGTAAATTTCTTTCTTAATTCTTGTTGTTGCACAATGTTTGGTGCTATTATCTTTGCAGTATTTCAGTGGTTGGCAACCCAAAATGTTGATAGTGCCATAATGGACCAAAAAAAAAACGTTCGAATCTCCAAAAACTTAAGGAAGGCAACACATACTGTATGAATATACTGTGTATATCTTTATTCAATAAAATACGTTAAGAACGTTTTTGTCATTTTGTACTCCGGTAGAAACAATATGATTTTCCAGTGTCAAACGTTTTTGAAAAACCGCCAGGAAGCCAATAAGGAGTGCCAAACAGCCGCATACGACTTCAGAGCCGCTTGTTGCCGACCCTCGCTGTTTTCATTGCAGTATTTTATGATGCAATTTAGGCCAGTCTACAACTCCTCCCCTTAACAGGGAAGTCCAGACCCCCCTATCCCCAGCCACTTCTTCCAGAACATCTGACGGGATCCTGAGGCGATCACAGGCCAGCCTAGAGACAGTCTTGAAAGTGGCTTTTTAATGCAAATTGTTGCAAATGCAAATTTAGTGCCTGCAGTAGCTCAGGTGGTATGGTGCTTCTCTTGGGGTCAAGAGGGCGTAGGTTCTATTCCTGGCTCCTCCTTGTATATGTTGAAGTGTCCTTGGGCAAGACACTGAATCCCTAATGCACCTGATGAGCAGGTAGTTGCCTTGCATGACTGACACTGCTGTAGGTTAGTTAGAGTGTGTAAGAAGGCAAAGTGTGAAACAAATTGTAAAGTGTTTTGAGAGGTTTGCAGTGACTTAAAAAGCGCTATATAAACGCAGACCCTTTACTTTAATAAAGGTTTTTATTTGTAAATAAATATTTTGATTTGTATATTTTGTGTGTTTCAAAACCAATGGGATGAAATAGTCCCTTTATAAATAAATAGACAATGAAACATAACTTGAGCAGGTAAATTCACAGAGAAAAAATGGATTGGTTGATGTCATCTTTTTTTTCCCCGTGTATTGCCGAGATATCGGATTTAAGACTCTATTGGCTTATACAAATAGTCAATACATCAATCAGCCATTTTTTTCTCCAGCCTGGCCTTGTGCATTTTGTTTTCAACTCAATGTGGCCTGCAACTTCTTGCCCCCGTTTCATATCATCAAACCAATTTTATCATCACACAGTGACAAACACGGAGGAAAATGAAAGTCTTGAAATTTTGAGTCCATTTATTAAGGCACAGAAAAATCAATGAAATATCTGTGAAATAATAATTGCCCCCCTGAACGAGTTGGGAAACTTTTGGCAGCGAGGACAGAAATCAAATGTTTAAGATAATTGGTAGTGAGTCTTTCACAACACTACTCAACTTTGCAAAATTATTTCAAATCTGCCATATTGGATGGGTTTCTAGCATGAACTACCCCATAATGTCACACCACAGCATGTCAGTTGGATTCAAATCTGGATTTAGCTACTCCAGAACTTTATTTTTGTTTTGTTTTTAACCATTCAGAGGTCGACTTGCTGGTGTGTTTTGGATCGTGTTTCTGCTGCATGATCCAAGAGCGCTTAAATTTGAGGGCATGAACTGATGGCCGGACATTTGCCGTTAGGATCTTTCTGGTATGTACCAGAACTTTTTGTTTTGGAAACCACAGCAAGTTTTCCCTGTCCTAAGGCAGTACAGCAGCTCCAGACCATCACGCTGCACCTTTCAAAAAGTTCAATTTTTGACTCATCAGTTTCTCTGAAAGTCTTGATGATAATCAATTTGATTTTTGGCAAATATGAGATGAGTCTTTGTGTTTGAATGTGACAGCAGTGGTTTTGCCTGGGAACTATCCCATGGATACCATTTTGGCCACTGTCTTACTCATAGAGGAGTCATGAACACTTGCTGTAACTGGGCTGCTTTGCTGCCTTGGGTTCAGGACAACTTGCTGCGGTTGACGGAATAAATAATTCCGGTGTTTACTAGAAGATCCTGAAGAACATCCAGCCATCAGTTTGTGCCCTTAAACTTAAGTGCAAGTCTCCCTCTAAATGGCTCAAAAAGCGAAAACAAAAAAAAGTATATGGAGTCATAGACCGGATTCAAATCCAATAGCGATGCTCTGGTGGGACCATAAATGAGCTGTTCAGGCAAGAAAACACTCCAATATTGCAGATTTGAAACAATTTTGAAAAGAAGAGTGGGCCAAAATTCCTTCATAGCGTTATGAATGACTCATTAACAATTATCGTGAACATTTTATTTCTGTAATTGCTACCAAAGGTGGCTCAACTCACTAATAAATGGAATACACATTTTAAAACTGCATTTTGTATTACCTTGGTTTGTCTCTGTGTAATATTTTAATTGGTATGATGATCAGAATCCTTTGTGATTAGGAGGGGGCAAATTCTTTTCACGGCACTGTATAGAGGCCGATTTCCAGCAACCAGCACCCCAATTCGTGAAGCGTTTCTCATTTTTTCACACCGCGCTGAGACACCTGGACCACCGGGGGGGCTACGTCATAATGCTTTTTCTGGACTTCAGCTCAGCCTTCAATACCATTATCCCAGAGATCCTGGTGGAGAAACTCTCTCACCTAGGACTCTCTTCCTCCATCTGCCACTGGATAATGGACTTGCTTTCAAACTGCCCACAGTCCGTAAAACTCTGCAACCACGTCCCTCCCACCCTAATACTGAGCACTAGCTCCCCCCAAGGATGTGTACTGAGCCCCCTGCTTTTCACCCTCTACACCTCCCACTGCTCACTGACCCACCTCACAAACAATCGTTAAGTACGCTGACGATACTACCTTGATCGGCTTCATCTCTGAAGGGGACGAGGCGGCGTACAGGGATAAGGTGGAGTCACTGACAACATGGTGTTCGAAAAACCACCTCATAATGAACACCACAAAAACAAAGGAACTCATACTGGACTTCAGGAGGAAAGGCAGGAACCCAGCACCACTCATTATAAAAGGAGACTCTGTAGAGAGAGTCCACTCTTTCAAATTCCTGGGTGTGCACATCTCCTATGACCTCTCCTGGTCTGCAAACACCAGAGCGGTGGTAGGGAAGGCCCAGCAGCGACTCCATTTCCTGAGAGTGCTCAGGAAAAATCACCTGAAACAGCAGCTGCTGGTGTCCTTTTACAAAGCCACTGTGGAGAGCATTCTGTCATACTGCATTACGGTGTGGCATGCTGGGTGCACGGCAGCAGACAGGAAAACACTTTAGAGGGTCATCAACACAGCCCAGAGAATCGTTGGTTGCTCTCTACCCAGTCTGGAGGACATTGCCTGCTCTCGCTACCTCAGCAGAGACAGAAAACATCATCAAGGACTTTTCTCACCCCGGCCACCACCTCTTTGACCTGCTGCCTTCTGGCAGACACTACAGGTCACACAAAACAAAAACAAACTTACTCATAGACAGTTTGTTCCCCAGAGCCATTACCACCCTTAACACACACCGCACAAAAAACTGAAACTCTTGCAAACACATTATCTCATACAGATGTAAAATTGTATTCATGCCTTTGCTCACTTTGCACAATGTTGCCTATTTTTGTACTGCCGCATATTGCACTAATACGATCCCAAAACTGTATGTAACATCCTACATGCCCATAATTCTTGTGTAAATGTTGTGTAAATTATCATCTTTATCTTCTTTGTTCCTTTATTTTCTTTGTTTTCTTTTCTTATCCTCACTGTTAAATATGAAACTGGAGTGCCACGCCCAATTTCGTTGTCACAATATGTTCAACCCATTTTGTAAAAATGACAATAAAGGTATATTCTATATTCTATATTTTGTTATAGTACATTGTGTTTGCTAATTATGTTAGCAGGCTAATGGATGATTACTAAACTCTAGAAAAACAAAATTTACCACGCGTCATTCCTGAGTCATGCGTGCTTTCTTACGTAACACTGGATCTTCACCTGTTCTAACTGCAGAAATAGCACTGAGCCCAATTAGCGTCCATGTGGCCCAAGGTAGACCTGTGCAAAAGGGATTAGCAGTTAGCGTATAAAAGAGACGCCAGGAGAACAAACGGCACTCAAGCTCAAACAGACGAGAACAACTGAGACACTCAGAACCAACTGGTAAGAACTCCAATTTATGTGCTTAAAACTGTTACTTTTTGACTTTCAGACTCTTAGACTAATAGGGAAAACAAGTTATCTTTTAAATTATTCAATATCTGAATTCAAAGTTAAACAGTTGATAAAAGATGTCTTTCTTGTAGGCTACATAATGTATTTTCTCTTTCTTCAAATCAATCCAAGCCAGAGGTCTCCAACATTTTTAAGCGGACAGCTCCTTTTTGTTACGAAATAACGCAAAGGGATGCCAGTTTAATATGCATTTCTGAAATTACATGTAATCACTATGTTGTTACCATGTTATTACCAGGGTAATTATTGGAAATAGGGTAAACAGATTCAGTCAACTACCAAATTGCTTTCTAGTAAATGACCATGAACCATCACTGTTGAGGTACTTCCAGAACAGGTCTGCGGGCTGCTCAGCTGCCCTTAGGCGGCTACCTGGTGCCCGCAGAAACTACGTTGGAGACCCCTTGATATACACAATAATTATTGTCTTTAAAAAAGGACTTGGGGTAAACGTTTTTTAACTAGAAAGATTCAGGTGGCACCAGACATAATATTTGGGAGGTGTGAATAAAAATATAATATAATTTGATTGAGCTTTAGTATGAAGCAGAAATTTGTTAGCAACAGTCAATATTGAGTAATGTACATTATAAAATGAAAACAAATTAATAGGAAAGAGTAGTATACACAGATATGAAGAAATGTCATTTTTCCAATATTTGTTTTCAATTTAGTTGAATCTACCTATTTTTCAAAGGGAATTGCTTCTAGGTAATTTCATTTTATTTCATAAACAACATTTTATTATCTTGACAAAACTATTCACAATATTTTATGTTTCGATCCAGACTGAGTAAAAAATTATGAAAATTATTAGAATTTACTTGGTAAGGTAGGGCAGCAAATGTTCTCTATTTTTCGCATCTAGATCTTTTGCAAATTTTTAACCTGGAGTTATTCTCTTTTCCCTGTTTTCATATAAAATTCCAGTTAGATTCAGTTGTTTGGGGGTAATTCTTGCACAAAGGAAGTAACTTTTGGGGGATAAACAATTTGAATTCCTAGCTTGTGAAAAGAACAAATTAAAAATAAACTTTTTAATGAATGCCATTTATTGTCATTGTACATTTTTTTAGCCTTTTAGGGTAAATAAAACAAATTAATAAGGTAAAAGTGCAAAAGGGTAAAAACGTTCAAACCAATAGCAGTAGTGGGTAGTAGGTTTTTTTAATATAATGGATGATGAGTATATTTGCACACACTTATCTCGGATTTATGATTCTCATTTAAAGCGGAAAAAAGTGGCATATATTTAAGATTGTAGACAGATCCTGAAAATGTGAGCATAAACCTAATTTCATATAAATCTGGTTAATTTTCCTTAGGCAAGACTTGATCAAAGATTAAAAACGATTACAACTGAGGACTGATTGTCTTTCGGAGTAAGGTAAACCAGTGATTATCTGGTGTTGACTAAAAGAGTAATCTCTAAAGCCCAGGTCAAAAATAGACAAAGCCGTTTGCGTAACACATGCATTTAAAACTTAATCTGCAGGTGAGATCATCTGAACCTTAGCCATCTTTAGAGAAAATTAAAAAAGAAAGATTTAACGCTTCTTAAATTGGACTTCCAGATCATAACAATGGCAGACGCAGCAGTTGCAACTCCCGCTGACAAAAAGGCACCCCCCAAGTTCAAGCAGAGGACCACTCGCACATTCAAGAGCAAGGCCCCGAAACCAGGCCAGAAAGGGTGAGTGAATTTAACATTGATTGATTGCCATTTCTTCCAACACCGTTCATCAGATAAAAAATGAATTGAAAATCAACAACTTTGATAAACAGTTATAAAAAAAAACAGAAAGAAAAGAAGAGCTGATGGGAATAAGCCAGAGCTTATCTTGGTCCCATCCCATTGACAGTCCAAACACTATTAACATTAATCAAATGATATAAACAGATTCATATTTCAAGTAATTATAGGTAATATTAATTACATCTCATCATCACATAAACATTAGGTCTCTATAAACTGAAGTGAAGTCTTTTAACTTGGTATCAGATGAGGTGTACAAGCAATTAACAATTGTAGCAAATTTTTTGCACTACGAGGCACCAGATTTTAAGTAACATATTTTTCATACATAAGGTGTAGTGGACTGTAAAGCACATGGAGACTACAGTAAGAGCTTCTGTGTGTATGGGTACATATTACGGCATTAGATCTTATCCCATTATTACACTATTTTTACTCTTGTGCAACGACGCTGATTTGCATAGTACGTTCTGATATTAGGGTAAAACTTTGTATGGTAACACGTAACATATACTTACTGTATGCATTTCTAGTCTTATCCACCGTATTCTGTGCAATGGGTTATAGGGCACACTTTTATGTTTTTTATAGTCCGCAAAATATGGTTCTTTTTTTACGTTCTCATTCATTTCTACGGTAATACATTCACACAGTTTCTATGTTTGATATAAGAGATTCAATATTCTTCTTGGTAAAAATTGCAACACCACCACCACCAGTTTTTAATTTTTGTTACACATACCATTTTGTAGCCCTCAAGGTGGAAATCATAGTCTTTCACTTCCTTTTTTTTTTCATTTATCCATGTTTCTGACATTGCAAAAATGGCGGATTTGCGTTTGAAAAATTCCAACGAATTCCCTATTTGATCAAAATTGGGGTGGAGACTCCTGGCATTTAGATAAAGACTTGAAGGTTTGGTTGTTCATCAAATTCTGTGTTTTAATGGTGTAGAAGAAGAATAACCACAAAGCAGTGTAAAAACCCCTTCTCATTTGATATACGGAAGTCAAATTGCCAGGTGTGTTCCAATTTGACGTGACATTTGCATATCCTTTCATCAGGTTTGGTGACGACATCCCCGGCATGGAAGGCCTTGGCACGGACATCACTGTGGTTTGCCCTTGGGAAGCCTTCGGTGACATGGAGCTTAGTGACCTGGCCAAATACGGAATTGTCTAGAAAGCCTCCTCAAGCGTTCCTTTTTTTCGGCGCGTTATACCTCACACCTGCTCTTCACTTTCCCCACTCGTCCTCAACGACCTTCTTGTGTTAGGCACAACATGCAAAATTGCTCACTTGTGTTAACCGTGCAAACATGTTGAAATATGTCTTCTCTTTGGACCACAAAAAGGCTCACTATGCACTAAAGTAAGGACTTTTACCATCCTGCTACCCATCCTTACCTGCCTTTCCCCTTGCACCTTGAAACCAGTCCTTATTGTACAGCTATGTATGGAAGAAATGTATTTTTATTTTTATGAACTATGTGAACGGCAACTTGGACAGTGTCCTCCGTAGGAATTGGAGTTCAGTTGAATAGAACTGTCAATAAATGTTGTCCCCGATTTACATGTGCCTCTGAGTCTTTTTTAATTGAATTCAACTAACAGTAGTAAAATGGGAAAATACATGAACAATAAACACAAAATGAAATTTGAAAATAAGGGGGAAAAGTGTTTGGACACAAATAGCGGTTCGCTGCAAAGTGCCAAGGATTTAGGCATTTACAGGACTGTCTCAGAAAATTTGAATATTGGAGATGTTGTTTAACTTTGGTAATGCAATCGAAAAAACAAATGTCATCAACTGAAATACTAAAAGCATTTACTAATTTAATATAGCTGATTAAGGCGTACTGCCTATAATTTTCCATGATATTTTGATATCCAAACATAGACTATTTGCATTTTCAACCGGGTCAGGGTGTCCCCTGCCCACTGGGATGGGCTTCAGCAATCCCCGTGACCCTAGTGAGGGTAAGTGATGCAGATAATGGATTGATGGAAGTTTTTGCTATTACCAGCAATATAGAATAGAAGAATAGAATAGAATATACCTTTATTGTCATTGCTACAAATGGGCTAACATATTGTGACAACCAAATTGGGCATGACACTCCAGTTTTACACATTCATAGTGAGGTATGAGCAAGAAGATAAAGGAACAGAGAAGATAATGTTATAAGACAAGGGGGATAAGGCTATAGTTATAATTTACATGGTATTTACACAAGAAATGTCGGCATGTGGGATGTTACATACAGGGTTGTCGTGATAACGTTGGTATCGTAACGGTTGTGCAATATTGCATTTGGTTCAAAGTCATCATAGTTAATATGAAAACAATAAAAGACAAGCAATATTTCTGTCTACTTGTAAAGAATCAAGAATGTATGAGATATTAGCTGTTTTTTAGTCCTTAATCACAAAAAGTCTAAAAGGGCTGCACAAAACAAAATTACTAAACATCAGAAAATAAAGTACTTAATCACAATACCGTAAATTCCGGACTATAGAGTGCACCTGATTATAAGCCGCACCCACCACATTTTAAGAGGAAAACCGATTTTGTACTTACACAAGCCGCACCTGTATATAAGCCGCATGCTCCCACATTAAAAAAATTGTAACACAAAATTTACCCAAACCCGACTTTAAGTCCCACGATTGAAACTGAATGTGGGGTTTTGGGGTTTTTAAGGGTTATTGTTCTATCTTCGTTATTTATTATCCATTATCCGTTATCGGTCAGTTCATAATACGCTACAAAGCCTAGGAGCCGGGACACTTACTCTCAGCCAAAAGGCCAAGCTAAGGTCCTAGCCCTAAAGCCTTGGTACGATCATTGCGAATGCACCGTTCCCGGAGGTACTGCAATACCGGGCCGATGCGTGGAGTGGACAGAGCAAGCTCTTATTCTGAAACGGAATGTGGGGGGGGGGTTTAAGGGTTATTGATCTTTCTTCGTTATTCATTATCCATTATCCGTTATCGGTCAGTTCATAATACGCTACAAAGCCTAGGAGCCGGGACACTTACTCTCAGCCAAAAGGCCAAGCTAAGGTCCTAGCCCTAAAGCCTTGCTACGATCATTGCGAATGCACCGTTCCCGGAGGTACTGCAATACCGGGCCGATGCGTGGAGTGGACAGAGCAAGCTCATATTCCATCTCCGAAATGCAAAAATCAAAGATAGTGACTTCATAGAAAGTACACAAAAGGCCAATTGCCGTTTAACTGGGATCATACGATAGAACCACAAGGCCAAGCTAAGGACCTAGAATGTCCTTTATTAAAGTACAGAGTCTAAAAGACACAGCCAGCAAAATGAACGGAAAATGATACCGGTACTTAAGGTTTGATGCAAGCCTGCAGAGTCCGGGTCCCGTTGAAAGTAATCCAAGGAAAAAAAAGTGTATATTTCCAAAGGTAAGGGTGGGAAAAATATATATCCACTATTGTCCGCTGCATCCACAAACAGGTCTCACCTTTACCCCACTTCCCGTCACCCCGCGTTTGTCCCGCCCCTTCTTTCTCATTCGCCCGTGCAAAACATATTAGAATAAGTGTCTCAAATAGATACATTACAAAAATATACAGTTGCAAATACATATTATACATGGTTACACATATTTACAAAGAAAGACGGTACACCGAGAGAGTTTTCAAAGCTTTAATAATAATATAACTTTCATCCCAAACGGTGCCTGTGACAGGGCAGTTAATGGTAGCAATACGCTAGCAACACGCTGGCAACACAGTAAACGGGTCTGTTAAAAAAACATACCGTACTTGTAAAAATCACGGTAAACCGTCCTCATCTTCCTCCTTAGAACTGAAGCCATCAAAGTCGTCTTACTCAGTGTCGGAAAGAAACTTTGTCATATAGACGTCGTCCCACGCTCCTGCAGCCTCACTCGCGCTGTTACTGTCGCTGGGAGTCTCATCCACTCCTGATTCTGTGCCCTCCTCTCCGTCACGCGGCAGACTGGCTTTTCGGAACCCGTTGGTGATGGTGGATTTTTTGACGTGCCTTTCTTTTTGCATTTTGCATGATGAGGGTATGTTTACGCTAATTTAATTTATGCACAAGCCAAGAAGTTGCAGTCTTCCTTGGCGTATATATTCCACCGGTCTAAATCTTACGATTTGTACTCGAGTGCCGCTGGCGGCCGTTAGAAAAATTACATCAATTGGCCACATCACTGAATAAGCCGCAGGGTTGAAAGTTTGGGGAAAAAGTAGCGGCTTATATTCCGGAATTTACGGTATACTAATTTTCTGAGAGAGCCCTGTTCATAAATATAGATATTTAACTTTGGGATGATTCTGTGTTATTTTAAGAAAACCTTAACGTTCCGACGGCCCACCGTCAGACTGTTCGTAAAAGAAAGTCGTGTCTTCATGATGTCGCCAGTCAATAAAATTTGTCATGCCACATATCATTTGAAAGTTTGAAATCTTAGGATTCATGATATGCTCACCATTTCAAAAAGAAACATCCAAATCCGTTTGAAACAAGATGCCCTAAAATTAGAAAGCCGACATAGCTCACCTATATTACTCCTCTGAATCAGCTCATGATACCATTCCCCGTAAATATGGTCGGGTTATATTCACGAAGGTCCAATGATTCCAACCGTGTAAAATATTTACTGTAAAACAAAAGATAATGCTGACAGATTAAAAAAATCTGCCTAAAAGCAATCCTGCATTGTTTGATGATCTTTGTTGAAATCCGTCTGCTTTGCTTTATTACTCCCCTTTAAAAATAAACAGACTCGTCAGATTATTTAATACTTCCGTTAGCCATTTGGAGCATTTTATTAATGGTCTTTAGCCTATGAGGGCCTGTATTTAAAAAAATAAAAATAAAATAAAAAAAAGATCATGACCAATATAGCTTCAAAGATCTTTAGCTAATAGTGACTATTCAAATGTTGACTGATACTTTTGGTTAGCCAATGAAACTTCCAACATTATTGTGTATACATTTACGGTGTGTATTCAAAACAAAGCCGAATGTAAACGTGTCCAAAGCCAATTATGATTCATTTTTACGCACCTTTATTACGCGCAAGTGTGGAAAATCATGGGTTGACGTCTAGAAATAGAAGTCAAACAACTCATTCACAATGTCTAACAAATGGCCAAAGGAAACAACACAAAGGCAAAGTTTTAAGGGCTGTGAACTGCTCGTCACCAAATAGCCACTTTTGGAAACGCCTAGCTATACCACTAAAACAATGTGTAAAATACAATGTTATATTTGCATATTTTAAGGCGTTTTATTTATCTCAAGATTTGATTGAGATAACATATTGCCCGAATTGCTTATAAAACAAGGAAAATGATGGTTTCTTTCTGAAAAATTTGCAACAATTTCCTACTAGAACGGTTGGAAAAATGGATTGGTCTCTCAGGAACCGTCCTCTCGTGGTTCAGATCCTACCTCTCAGATAGGACGCACTGTGTTAAATATGGTGAAATGACATCTGAGCCCTTTAATGTTACCTGTGGTGTTCCGCAGGGTTCAGTGCTTGGCCCACTTCTTTTCAGCATTTACATGCTTCCATTAGGTGATATTATTCGCAAGTACAATATCAGCTTCCACTGCTACGCAAACAACACTCAACTATATCTTCCGTTGGAGGAATCTCCCACAATAAACTGTGGAAATTTGGAGGCCTGCCTCATTGAGATAAAAGAGTGGATGTCACTCAATTTATTGCGTCTTAACTCTGAAAAGACCGAAATGTTAGTCATTGGTCCATCTAAATGCCGTGACTTATTCTCAAAAACTGCTGTGAACATTGACAAATGCCACGTCACACAGAGTGACTCAGTTAAAAATGTAGGTGTCATATTTGACCCTGATCTATCCTTTGAAATGCATGTAAAGAAAATTATTAGAACCGCTTTCTTCCATCTTCGTAACATTGCTAAAATCCGTTCAATACTGTCTCAGTCGGATGCGGAAATTATAATTCATGCATTTGTTACCTCCCGTCTCGATTACTGTAATGCACTACTCTCTGGTCTCCCGAAGTCTAGAATCAAGGCTCTTCAGCTGGTACAAAATGAGGCGAGGCTTTTAACTAGGACAAAAAAGTACGATCACATAACACCGATTTTGGCTAACCTGCATTGGCTCCCAGTTAGCCTTAGACGTGATTTCAAGGTTCTCTTAGTATTATACAAAATCATACATGGATTTGCTCCCTCTTATCTTTCAGATCTGATTTGCCCCTATGTCCCGGTCCGAAGCCTACGATCTGAGAGTGCCTGTCTTCTGGTGATTCCAAGAGCAAAGAAGTGTTCTGCTGGTTCGAGAGCGTTCTCCATCCGGGCACCGGTGCTGTGGAATGCTCTTCCCCCTGAGATCCGATCTGCAACCTCAGTGGAAATGTTTAAATCTAAACTTAAAACTCACTTCTACTCCATAGCATATGAATAACCTGCTCTTCTCGTCGGCTGAAAAATAGTCTGTGTAATATAGTGTAATAATCTGTGAAGCCCTTTGAGACTCTTCGTGATTTAGGGCTATACAAATAAAAATGACTTGACTTGACTTAATGTGATATTCAGACATTGATAATAACACATTGGTAAAATAAAAAGGATAATTTAGCCTCCAACCAGTTTCAAAAGACACACAAATAATATATTCTTACAATAATGGCATCTTTTTAATACTATCGTGACTAAAATCACATGAATGCTGCCAAAACAAATGAACATAAATACAATGCTGAAACAAATGAAATAAGTTTCAGAGCAAGAATCAAAAAAGTTGCTGTCAATTTCTTTTGTGATTTTCTTTTTACTTAATAAATTATATCAGGGTAGAAATTACAGAGTAATTTAAAGGATATTTAATTTCGTGTCGCGATCTTAGTATGTATAATGAGTTTATGATTCGGCAGGTTATGCCAATATCTCACTCCCTTGCTTGTCAGAACCAGAACAGATACAGGACCCAATCGCGTGACGTTCTCACACAAGCCTTTTATTTTACGGGAAATGGGGAGTCATGCATGCATGAAGCCGGTCTGGCGTGGAAGGACAGGAAGCCAGAGACCGGCGAGACAGATTCCAATTGCCCAAGTTGATATCGGACAGATTGGATCGATACCGGACAGGTAGGGCCAGATAGGATAGAAAAACTAATCAGGATATCGAAAATAAACCAGAGAAACTAGACGGGAACAAAAAACGGAGAAAATAACAACAGCACAAAAACAGACAGAAACAAAACTGGAGACCGAAATTAAACAGGACAAAAATGAACAATTACGGGCGGGAAACAGGAAAAGACACGATTTCTTTTGGGAGTTAGGGGGGAGTTCGATTTTGGCAGCTGCCTCATTTACAATGGTCCTCTTGTTTCAACAATCAGTGAACAACTACATGCAATAAACATACATTACAACAGGGCTATTATAGTACACTAAATAAAGATTTGCTCCCTCACAAATTTCAGATTTCATTTCCGAATGTCCTCATGTTCCGATCCGGTGCCTTCGCTCTGAAAATGCTGGTCTACTAGTGAACCTAAGAGCCAAAAAGAGAACCGCAGGTTTAAAAGCGTTCTCCATTCGGGCCCTGATGTTGTGGAATGCTCTGCCCCCTGAGATTCGATCTGCAACCTCAGTGGTACTGTTTAAATCTAGGCTTAAAACACACTTCTATTCTATATTATATGAATGACCTATATTTCCTATTGTCGATATCTGAGTATTAATTGTTATTATAACATCCATTTGCAGCCTGGTCATCCAGGAAGGGGGATTACCTCATGTGCCGTCCCTTCTCAAGGTTTCTTCATTTTACTCATGTTGAAGTTTTTGAGTTTTACCGCGTGGAGTAGACAGAGCAAGCTCCTATTCCATCTCCCAGTTACAAAATCAATACCTCATAAGCTAGGCAAAAGATTTACTCTCACTATTAGTTCATTGAGCTTCCTAGTCACCCCATGCCCTGACACTTTACCACTCAATAGTTATACATATAAACATGACTTGACAACTTGAATACAACTGGTCATGATCGTAAGTATTATAGCATTTTGCTACATTGGATCGCCTCCGGTGTTGGTGACGTTTGCATGTCTTAATAACTCATCATATAATAAGATTTTCGAGAAGGTTTGTTCAAACCTCACTTTGTGTTTGCTGTTAAAACGTAATATTGGAATATAATATTGTGAATGTGCTTAATTGCTGTTGAGATTGTCATGATTGTTTTCTGTTTTTAGTGTCAATAAATTTGTTCAAACCAAAAAAAATCATATAGACTACGATCGTTTTTTGGTTTGGTTTTAATCACGCCAATCAAAATGCCTTGATAAACACATAATGGAGACTATGGCCCAATCCCATTTCTCTCACTCGGCCCTGAGAACCCTCCAGTGAGGTCCCTCGATAGAGGAGTGCCCTCCGCGAGTGGAGTGCAAATGGAGATGGTTTGGACAAGACTTGCAAGGTTCCACCCCTGTCCAGGAGATGGCGGTAATATTAATTGGCTGTAGACCTCAGTGACGTATTGGTCTACGTCACATGTAAACAACTCGAGTCTCAACCTGTAGTGTGTCAGTTGGAGAGTTCGTGCAACGTTAAAAATGCCCGCTACTGCTGTGTTATTACCGATTGCCTGAAAGCTCTTCATCTTTTCCGTGTCTCCAATCAACGGAGGAGAAATGTGCTATACTGAAGACAGCTTCGGCGCTATGTAGTGCTGATTCATCTTTACAAGGTACGTACACTCATTAAAAAAATGACCCGTTCGGTCATATACAGTAAGAGTTAACATACAATGCACGTTCACATAATACCCTAGTTTGTGTAGACATAGATGGCAATCTACTTATTAGTATCTTAATGCCATTTTATGACATATTGTAGGGGTCTTGAATCTGTGACATGACGAAACGTAAACAAACACAAGAACAGTCCACCTGACCCTTTAGCTGGCATAATATCGTCACCAAACTTCCCTGTACGACCCAAAAACCTTAGTTCATAAGGAATTTAATTCAAAAGAGTTGTCATTGAATATAAAAAGGTAATTTCAACATTTTTTCATGATGCTTACATCACAGTTAAAGCGGTCTTTTTCTTTTCTATGCCCACATTTATGTCTAAATTGATTTGTTATCTATTGTGTTCCAGAGTGGCTGTCCCATAAGCGTGGACAGGTTGGACAGGAATGTTCCCATCCTGTGCTTATGGTTGGATGTGGAGTCAGAACTCATTCAGGACTTAAGGTTGAGCAAGAAGGTTATGTGGGCCCTGCAGGAGCTGCTAAAGAGGGAACAGGGCCATGGCTGGAGGTCTTGATCTACGTGTACTGGCTGGTCCACGCTCTGTCCTACCGTGTGGTGTCACGGGTCTTCAGGCTTCCCAGGTCCACCGTACAAAGAATTGTCCACAGTTAATATGGAATAAATTGCCCAAAAGCCATATTTTAGGCTCTGGAAGTCAGACCCACATTTGCATTATGTGCTTTTCTGCATTACTATTCAATAAACATCTTCATTTTGAGTAACACCTTGGTGGTTTATTTCATAATGATGTGAGATACTGTGTGTGAACTATGTGACTGTTGGACAGAAAACAACTACAAATCACTCCAGCTTAAATAATAGTTTACTTTCAGAAAAACAAACTCACATTGGGCCAAAATACATAATAGTAAATAAATAATGTGTCACAAATTTTAACAAAAATATACCAATACTTCCATAAAGCTGGAAACACAAACTGGAACTTCATTGAGTTCTTAATAATAATTAAAAAAAAATCCTTTTATAAAACAAAGGGAAACATTGCAGAGATGTCACTGTTCTGGAAATTTGTCCACGAGCTTCCCAAAAAGGACGGGAACCGCTCAGTTTTGGCCACAGTTTCTTCGAGCCTTTTCCTCGCTCCGGCAGACTCCGCTTTCAAAAAGTCAAGGAGTGTATCGTGCTTCCTTTTTTTTCTGGGTGATTTGGGGTTTGGCGCCCGATTAGAAGGTGCCAACGACGTGCCCGGTGGTGTGGATGGCGTGGTAGCTGTGATGGTGACCAGCTCTTCCACGGGACGTTCTACAGTGGCCTTTAGGTTGGGTGGAAAAAACAAGAATTACTTAATGCTGATGTATTGTACAAAAACAACTGTGTATAGGATGCTCAACAAGTTGATATGAGACAGGAAATTATAGGATGTGTTCTGGATGATTATTTGATAGTGAATAGATACAAAAAAATGACATGTTATTCTTATGGCTGTATGAACCTTCTATTGGCCAGCATCACATATGCTTTAGAGTTGTCTCCACATTTGGACAACATTTTGAGAAGGTAATTAGTTTACTTAATATGTGTTTACAGAGAAGGCAGTGGACTATGTGATAGTAGTTTGTTTCAACTGTATTTCCACGAGAAATTCGGAGACATTACTCATAATGCATGATGAAAACTAATGCATTCTGATCTCACATGAAAGAATCATATTGTAAATAAAACACGACACCCGAAATTGTGTGCAGTAAACAAGCGCTATGTCCAGAACGGTATTCTGACTATGCTCCTTTAGCGACTGGCCATGTAAATGTAAAAGCACGACTCGTTTAAGATAAAAACAGGGATGGGCTGAACCGTGATTTTCTGCAGTTATCCTACTTTACAGTTTGTAGCGTGAAGATTTTTTTTTGCCAGCTCCCTTGGTAGATTAGTGCACTTCGTAAAGTAGCGATTTTGCAATGTTCGTGTTTTAACGCGAAAATACGATTTTCTATTGCATTTACGTCTAACTAAGATATCTCAATACATTTTGTTGCAAATACATGCGTGGTTGTGGAAAACTACTTACATTTGTGCGGTTCCTTTTCGGGCATGTTTGTTGATATTGAGAATTCGCAAAGCTTTCTGGGTAGTCACTTCGCCGCCAAGTGAGGTCGAGAGCCCCCTCGGTCTTGAAGTGGTTACGACATGGTTTGAGGGCACTTCTGCCTCGGTCTTGAGAGTATCGGGACACACCCCATTTTCACGTGAACGCGCAAACCGAGTGACTAGGGCACATAGCGAGTGGAAGTGCGAAGAATGGGACGCAGCCTAAGTGTGCAACAAAAGGAGTCGGAAATGCAGTGCTGGGAATCATGGTGCGCGTTCACTCGTAGGGGAGTCAGATTTTGCAGGGGAGTCGAATTTAGGCACAACACCTTTGGGTAGAACACTCCCGGGCTGAAAATGGGGCCCATTGCGGCCCCGCTTTCAGCCATGTTTCCTTTTGTACTTCCAAGGAAAAATAAAGTACTATATTTACAAATAAAATCAACATTTTGGCATTTGGAACGAGGGATAAACAAAAATACGAGAACTTCAAAAATTAGCTTAAACGCAAGCTAGACAAAAGCATTAAAAAGAGCTCGTAACTATTCTAAAATGGCAAGACGCTGCTTTGACAGTGGCTGTTTTGGTGGATGACAATGAAACAAAGGGGGACCCCTGCTATAATTCAAGTAGCATTAAAAAAAAAAGAAATAAAAGACTCTGAAATCTGAAACAAGTTCACCAATTGAAGTTCAGTAAAGTTCACGGCGCTCTTGAATTTGCCATGAACCAATTTTTATTTTTACTGTATCTGCCGCTCTCTAGTGGACAAGATCGATATTACCCTTTGCCATACCTGTAGTGCCCTTGGCGAAAATGAGAGCTATTTGAGATCATTCAGTATTGAGCAATAACGGTACCTATTTTAAAATGAATTAAAATCCACCCCCAAACATATCAATACATTTTACTGTATATGTGCCCAACAGTTGACATTACCTCTGATTTTAAAACACTCCATGTTTTCAAATTTATATTGACAAAACTTGACCTTTTGTGCTTGTTGAAAATACATTTTGATTAACATATTTTAAAAAATTAAACACATATGAGATAATGGCACACTCATTTTTAAATGAATAGCTACACATCGGTCAATCTCCCGTTATTAAGCAAAATATTTCAAATTCAAAAGCTCGTTTTATTAATTGGTGTGTTGGTTTATTCATTGAATTTCCACACAATTTGGGCTTCCATAGTTGAAGATGTTTCACCTGGCTTTTACATCTTTCTTTTAATTATTTTTATTATTGTTTAGCATATTCGCAAAATAGGCCCTACTCATATCTTTAAATGATCAACCATGTCGTTTTGCTCATTTCAATTACTATTTAAGTTAACGCACTAACAATGCTTAAGAAAATACATTATTAGCAAACAAATGTACTCGTTTTTATATACACAGTACTGCATTAACAAAAACCAACATTTTGGAAAGATCGGTTTAATTAATGGTAGTGTGTATTCGGCGCCTTCTAGCGGTAAAAAAACAACAACAGCGTAAACTTAAAGCTAAACCAGGCTAATCGTACGTTAGCGTTATTGTAATCTTCCGTACGACAGATTACGCTAACATGAACGAGTAAAAATAAAAAAAAGGATAAAGAAAAGAATAATGAATAGGATTTCTTACCTTTGTGGTGGTCAGCAGAAGGCGCAGGCAAGATCAGACACTCGCACACCTCCATCATATTTTGCTATTATTTCTTTCTTAAATGCAATAGTTGTACGCACTACTTTTCTTTTTTCACCTGTAGCAACTTTGCTGCTTGCACTGACTTTCTTCAGAGGCATAATTAGGGGTTAAAACACTTGGCACACCTATATTAAAAGCAAAAGCAAAACGAAGCACGTCCACACGCGATAACAGTTGGTCAGGAAAAGAGCGATCTACACCCGTACACCGCTCAGCATCGCACACAAGCGTACGCACTCACGCATTACCGGCGTTCGAACTCCGATTTTTTGACCAAACAGCGAAGCAAGAATTTCTCAAAATTGTGGTCGGACTCCGATTTGTTCAAACTGAGAGGCGTTCGAAAACCGAGGTTCCACTGTACACTATGTACAAAAAATAGCAAATAATTATCGAAGATGATTAAATAATAAATATAAATACACCACATGCATAAAAATGGCAACTATTCATTGAAAATTGTGAATAGAACAGTAATATCTATCTATCTACCCTGGTTATATCCCTCGAGAAACCAAAAAAAATAAAAAATAAAGAAAATAAAAAGGGGAAAAAGTAGCAAAAAAAAAAAAAAATCACACACAAATTGTTTGGACCATGGCCAACCCAACTGCCCAAGCACCTCGGCACCCAAGTTGGTCATGCTTTCGTCCCTCCAGATTAAATGGGAGACAAGAAAGCGGCCATGTCACTCAGGTCAGGGTGACACAACACACTCTTCTGTTCAACTGCAGGGCCCGACAGCTTTCACTGGTTTACACCTGCCGCATCATACAGTGCCCTGCCCATCCCTTAGAACGCGTCCAAACATCCCACTATCCTTTCAAAACACCTCTCCACTCATTCTTTTTACCAACAAGAGCTCTAACTTCCACTAGATTTAGACCTCTGCAATTTGCTTACCAGGAGAAGGTGGGAGTGGAGGATGCTATAGTATACATGTTACATTGATCCCTCTCTCACCTGGATAGGGCTAAGGGGGCTGTGAGGATTACATTTTTGGACTTCTCCAGAGCCTTCAATACCATACAGCCTCTGCTACTGAGTAGGAAACTGACAGAGATGGGAATTAGCTCACACCTTGTAGAATGGATTACTGACTACCTGACAGGCAGACCCCAGTATGTGAAACAGGGGGGCTGTACATCGGACACTGTGGTTAGTAGCACAGGATCTCTGCAGGGGACCGTGCTCTCTCCGTTCCTATTCACTCTGTATACATCGGACTTTAAATATAACTCTGAGTCCTGCCATGTGCAAAAGTTTGCCGACGACACTGCGATCGTGGGATGTATCAGAAATGGGCAGGAAGAGGAGTACAGGAAATTGATTCAGGACTTTGTCCGATGGAGCGACGCAAACCATCGGCACCTGAACACCACCAAGACCAGGGAGATGGTGGTGGACTTCAGGAGAACCAGAACTCACCCGGTTCCTGTAACCATCAAAGGAGAATGTGTGGAATTTGTTCAGACCTACAAATACCTGGGTGTGCAGCTGGACAACAAACTGGACTGGACTGCCAACACAGAAGCTCTATGTAGGAAAGGGCAAAGCCGACTTTACTTCCTCAGAAGGCCGGCCTCCTTCAAAATCTGCAAAAAGCTCCTGAAAATATTCTATGAGACAGTTGTGGCAAGCGCCCTCTTCTATGCGACAGCGTGTTGGGGAGGCGGCGTCAAGAAGAAGGATGCCTCTCGTCTCAATAAACTGGCTAGGAAAGCGAGCTCTGTTGTGGGCAAAGAGCTGGACAGCCTAACAACAGTAGCTGAGAGACGGGCACTGGAAAAGCTGCGGTCAATCATGGACAATCCATCGCATCCACTACACGGCATTATCTCCAGACAGAAGAGCAGTTTCAGCGACAGACTGCTGTCACGGTCTTGTACTACGGACAGACTGAGGAGATCTTTTCTTCCTCATGCCATGAGGCTCTTTAACTCTACCCGGCAGAGTAAAAGCCCACATTAAACCACACCACCTACATTGCATATTACCGAATTTTATTGCAATATGTATTCTGTGTAGCACTATTTAGATATTCTATATAACACGCTACAGTGGGCATTTGCACGTCACACTGGGTATTTGTATATTGTATTCTTTTTGCTTTATTATTGTATTGTTCTCAGCTCAGGGATGCTGCTGGAAATGTGAATTTCCCTCCGGGGATGAATAAAGTATCTATCTATCTATCTATAGTGCACTTATAACATCATCCATCCAAGTGAATCGCGGCCTTCCTCTTGGTCTCCTTCCATTTACTTCTGCTCTGTAGATCCTCTTAAACTTTTGCTCCTCATCCATCCTCTCCATGTGTCCAAACCAAGCGAGTACTCTCTTATCCACACGCTTGCTCTGTTCCACTACTAATCCAGTTCTGTCTCTCACAATTTCATTTCTCAATCTATCCAATCTTGTCACTCCTAACACACTCCTCAAACATCTTAAAAATATTTAATTTCCTTCTAAAATCTGCGTTCAGGCTCCAAGTCTCTGCACCATACAACACGGTCGGCACAATCACACTCTCATACAGTCCCCTCTTAAAATCCATACTCATACTCTTGTTGCTCATCACTCTCCGAAGAGCACCCAAAACTTTGCTTCCTCGATTCATTCTGCTTCTTTGATTCACTTATAAAATATGAAATCAAATAAGATAATAAAATGTAATGAAAAATTCTTATACAGCAAATAAAATAATTACACACAATTGAAAGCAAACTAAAGAAATGTAGCTGAATAATGCTTTCTTTGATGCAAAATCAATATCGCTATAAGCAACTTGCTCCATTATTTTGTGATTAATGCTCCATTACACGCAGTTCAAAAAAATGCGGAGCCTGTATTTTCAAATTCATGAATAATTTGCGTTATTTGGAAGACAGAAGCCGCCAACTAAGTATTTTATTTATAGTGATACAGTGAATAATAATAAAAATAACAACAATTATTATTATTTTAATTCTCATGCCGCCCCCTCATGTGTTCGAGAAAAAATGATGCCCTGGGCGGCTGCCCGCCTCGCCCGTGCCTAAAACCGGCACTGGATCCACACGCTTGTAAAGTGCTTTGTATCAAACTCGTTCAAGGGTGTGTTTGGGGAACTTGTAATGTAGATCAGGTGTATCCAAAACAATTTGTAGGTTTGTCGTTTTTCCTCATCCAAAAACTAACTTTGAGAAATGTTTGAGATGGATAAAGGCATGCGGGCGGCTTCACGATCAACTCAATTTGCAGTGGATTGATCAGAATCGAAACAAGGTCATCTGTTCTAAAGCTTTTGGCCTTCGACTTTGTCTAATGTGGGGTGGGTCACTTTGTAGTCAGAAATCAGCGTACGCAGTGGATCCCAGTATTTAATGTGTATAAATACTAATTTCTAATTTGTTTGTAATCAATGTATAACTTTATTGTATGCGTTTTACAGTCGTTAAAAATATCCACAGTAACCAATGCGGTCTACATTTACTGGCAAGAAGTTTGTAAGTTATTACGGCCGCTTAACTTGCACTTTCTTTAGGTATAACGGTGCGCCCTCATTAGCATATGACAAAAACAAAAATCAAACCAAGGTTTCGTAATCAAAGTAAAACTCGTTTCATGAATAAGATATTCTTGATCACTCATTGTATATCCTCTATATACAATCATCTCGCACAAATTTGAATCTTTTTCAATGTGTAGTTGCCACAGGGCTTCTGACTTCCTTATAGATCGCCAACATTTTGGGTCCACCCTTACAAGGTTAGGGTCTTTGGACACCTTGATGCCATGAATATAACTCTGCATTTACTAATTGAGACCCTTTTTTACTGAATTTGAGATAGGTTCTCCGAAAGAAATGCTATCAGTAATACCGACTAGAGTCGCTTGCTGTTGTTTCGGCCATCATATTTGCTCGACTTATTATTCGTGGATACAGTAACTTGAGTGGCGTGGCTTAGCGCTCGCTGTCGGATCTATGAATGTCCAGCTAACTTGCACCTACAGGAACAAAACCCCTGTGAAAGGCTGACCAAAATAAATGGAAAAATTGTGAGGTTTGGTCCCTTTGAGTCTCCATAACTTGTAGTCTTCCTTGTGCTTTTTAGCACTTGTTTTCAGTTGCATTACATAATACAGTGGAACCTCGGTTTTCGAACGCCTCTCAGTTCGGACAAATCGGTGTTCGACCAAAAATTGAGAAATTCTTGCTTCGCTGTTCGAACGCCGGTACGCTAGGGTGCGATGCCGAGCGGCGTGCGGGTGTTTTAGCCCCTAATTATGCCTCCGAAGAAGGTCAGTGCTAGCAGGACAGGTGAAAAAAGACAAGTTGTTCGTACAACTATTGCCTTTAAGAAAGACATAATAGCTAAATATGAAAGAGGTGTACAAATTTCCGATCTTGCTAGTGAATACAGCATGGCTAAGCCTACTATCAGTACGATAGTAAAGAATAAGGAGGCTGTGAAATCGAGTGCTGCGGCTAAGGAAGTTAGCGCTATAAGCAAGCAACTGCCGCAAGTTTTGGAAGAGGTTGAAAAACTTTTGATTTTTCTCTCCCCACCGTCCACCACAAAGGTAAGAAATCCTATTCATAATCCTTTTTATTTTTTCACGTTCACGTTATCTTTCGTACGGAAGATTACGCTAACGCGAACGTACGATTAGCCTGGGTTAGCTTTGTTTACGTAAAACATTCAGGGTGTTGGAACGGAGCTCCCTTTCCAATGAAGCGCTAGCCACTTTTTGTGGAGACCCGGGTGCTAGATGACATGTAAACAACCTGATTTTTTTATTTTTACACGTTCATGTTAGCGTAATCTTTCGTACATGAACGTATGATTAGCCTGGGTTAGCTTTATGTAAACATTCAGGGTGTAGGAACGGATTAAAACGATTTTACATTACTTTTAATGGGGAAAAACGATTTTGGTGATTGAACAAATCGGTTTTCGAACAGGGTTCTGGGACGGATTATGGTCGAGAACCGATGTTCCACTGTACAGCTACATATCATGATCATATAATAAAGTGACTGACTTTAGTGTACAACATATTTACAACTAAATTGACTAGTAACTATACCTTCTGTTTTTATTCATTGGGAGTTTGCCCATGATGTCTACATGTGTTTTGTTGACTTGGAGAAGCCATTCAACCGGGTTCTTCTGGAGTATGGGATACCGAACAGTCTTATCCGGGCTGTGCGGTTCCTGTATGACCGGTGCCAGAGTCTTCAAATCTTCCCCCATATAGGTGATCTATAAAAATGACTAATATGTAGCTTACATATTCAGTTGCAGGCAGTTGTCCCCATTACAATTTACCACTGGGAAACTCTGCCTTCATTTTTGCATGGCCTGTGGTAAATGCACATAAATGATTCATAATCCTTGCGCTAATACACATTTGATAGTGCAGAATGCACCTGTCCTTGCACGGCCAGTAGGGGGCGATGACACTTCTTAGGAAAAATGCTGTACAAACTAATGCCAGCTGCTGTCATTCACGAGGGAAGATTAAATGCAACTGCAAAGCAAAGCCTCAGAAAGCAATGTCAGCGTCATTTTGAAGCAGAAACGTGGCAACATATTCAAGCATTTACAAGCACTGCACCCAAAATAATAAAAAAAAAATTATACCTGAAAACACATTTAAGTTCAAGCATTTTCAAGGATTTCATGCACCGGTACAAACACTATGTGAAAAAATAAAGACAAGAGCCATTTCACAACAAAACAGTTTTATATAAAACATTTTAAATGGACAGTCAATAATAAAAATTAAACAACAAAAACAGGTAAAGGCCGGGCTTGACATTTTGAGCGTTTAAAGCATCCATAAAGGTGAACGCCACTTTCAATTGTTACTAAAATGGCGTGGCAGGAGAACCATGACTACGTTAAATCAAGTTGCCATTTCTTCTTTGCTTTCCTCGGGCTTATCATGCAGATCTAGCATCATTAGCCATCAACCGCTAGCTGTTATCGGCCTTGGAGTTCCTTACGATGCCGAGGAAAGATGCAAATGTCTCAAATGTCAAGTACGACAAGTTTCATGCAAAACTACCTTATTTTTTGTTAGATAAATAATCGTTCATGCTGGTTTGTCCATGCCAGTTTTGAGAACATTTTGCAGTTGGTTAAATAGAATGTGCTGCGGACTTATTAGCATCTTTGGCTAGTCCTTTTTTGTGTATACTGTATTTAGTCCAGCACACATTCTATAACTGAATGGATATTTTGAATAAAATAACGAATTTTTTTTAAATACGAGCAGCACATATGAGATAGATCTGCCACATTTCTCACACAATTTAAAACAGGATGTGCACAGATTTGCTCACTTGAAATGTTCCGGTTAGACTCTACAAAATGTGACTTAAAGGGACATTGCGTATCATTTAGCGCCTCCTAGTGCTAAAAAACACCGATTTGAATAAGAAGCAAAAATACATGAATTAACATATAAACGTGCATTCTTTTAAATATTTATAGGTTGAGAAAGTTGTACAGTGGGACCTCGCTACTTCGCGGTTCCACGTTCGCGGGTCTAAAAAATAATAATAATTAAATTTAAAAAAATAATAATAATAGTTTAAAAAAATATATATAATAATAAAAAAAAATATATATATATATATATATATATATATATATATATATATATATATACCAGTATATATGTTGGTTTTTTTAAAGCATTTTTCAAGGGGCGTTGCTACTTAGTGGTTCCATGTTCGCGGGTTCAGAGCTTCGCAGGTCTGAAAAATAATAATTAAATAAAATAATGAAATTTTTTTTAAAAATTTAAGCATTTTTGAACGGGCGTCGCTACTTGGCGGGTTTTCAGTTTTCGCGGGTGGTTTTGGTCCCCATTAACCGGGATAACCGAGGGATTACTGTATATTGGACATGACTTTAGGCTCATACCTAGAGCAAGCAAACTGCGGCCTGCATACCACATATGGCCCGTCAAGCTTTTTAAAGGAGCTGTACAAAATTTGGAAATTTTTTAACTCTGCTGCCATCTCCTGGCTTAAAGTCATGATTGCAACATCCCTAACACTCATCTCGTTCATAATTCGCATGCAAGTACGTGCATTACTTAGACGAGCTAGAATAAACAATTTCCATCTTTCCTAGTGTTTTGGCATTTGGACTATACTTGAAATAGGCCTTTTACCATTTTTCGTGCTGCACTAACAAATATAAAACACGTGGGGACGAGCATCAAGTTACTCTCCACCCAAACTCCTTCTCATGATCCTCCTACAGGGTTCATGCACCCTTTTCATGTGCAGCTCTAAGCAGGTTTTAAGGACTTTTCAATTAGTTTTCCCAATTTCTCTAGTATCATTTAAAGAAATAATACATTATTAAATCGTTATTAATAATTATTAATTGTTGTTATTAGCATAATTATTGATCCCACCTACAGTAATGATGTATTTAGGGTGGGTGTGCAAGCCAAGGAAAGTAAATGATTCTCAAATTTAACCTATGCGTGAACTAGGCTACTGTGAATATGAACTGCTCATGTATTTTACTACATTTAACTTGCTGCCATCAAAAGACATTTTACTTGAATGCGTCGTCTATCGAGTCAAACTGACGCGGAACATGGCAACAATTTTCAAGCACTTTTCAAACCTTGAAAACATATAATTATATTTCAAGCATTTGCGAGGATTTCAAACACCCGTAACAACCCTGCTCCTGCCAGATAGGCGCGGTAGAAAAATAATTGTAAGGGCTATTTGAACTCAATTGAGCATTGTTAACACATAATAGAGAAAATCTTCTACTTTCACCTTTTTACAGACATTTCAAAACGACGCACCCCACCTCTAATCTGGTTCGCCAAATGACCAAAAAAGTGCGACTAATTAAAATGTTGTTTTGGTGCCACACTCGTTGAAATCCTAAACCACATAAAGTGTGCAGAAGCCTTGACCTAGACCAGGGATTCTCAAGTGGTTGGCCGGGATCCAAAAGTGGGTCGCGGACCTGTTTTCAGTGGGTTGCAGGCCTTAAAAGCCTCCATTAAAGATGGTTAGTTAAATTCCTTAACGTTAGATGGTGATTATGCCTTGCTCAATCTCTTTTTCGTGTTCAGTCAATCGGTGGCGGCCCATTTGTGTTTGACAGGGATCACGTCTTATTTTATTGTGATTTTGTTGGTTTCATTCCTCTTTTCTTTTAGTATGCGTTTTTTTAAAAACCGTTTTAGGGGGTGGCTACTAAATGATGTCGGCTTAATTATTTTTAGTTTTCCTGGTCATTTTGTTTTTGGAAAAAAGTTGAATATATTGTACTATATTTGTTTTAAACTGCACAACATTTTCATCTCATAAAGTTGAGAATTTGATTTTTTTTTTATTTGGGTCAAGACTTTTAATTAGGGTGTGATGGTGGGTCCTGATGTCAGACATGTTGAGAAACACTGACCTAGAGGACGCTGACAAGATTGTCAGCAATCTTGCTACTATGGGTGCCTTAAAAAACCAAAAACCTTGTTAAAGGTTAGGCAAAAAAAGAACAATTGTGTTGTTTGTTCACTGAGTATCTATAGTTTGTATCCTTCCTTCTTATTTTTCGATTTCACTAAATACAGATACAGCTAGTAGTCAAATATTACGCAGTGTCCCTTTAAATCAGAGTGGTACTTTCGACTGCTTTGATTCATCTGAAAACGTGGACAAAAAGAAATAAACATTCAGGAAATTTTGATGAATGGTCAAATATCATGCTAAACAATCACATACACAAAAAACAGTCTGCTAGTGTTACATGCATACCCTTAGTTCTTATCTTGGTATGATTTTCTCAACACGTTCCCTTAAAATAATAGTCTTTTCTTTAAAAAAACTTTGAATTTAACTTGCACCTTTATAGGCAAAACAACATATGTGGATACAAAAAAATAAGGTAAATAATAACAATAATAGGATCATCAAGGGTTATGACAATAACGACGATAATATATTTATACATATAGTCCAAAAAATGTGCTTTCTACAAATCTTTGGAACAAAAACAAACAAAAATAGCCAGAAAAGCCACATTTGGAAATATAGAATACAATAGTATAGAAATATGCACAATAGTAAGGTGTTTTGCATTTAAATATTTTTTTTTTCATTTACTTAACAGAATCTATTTCTCACTAGTCTCAACTACTTAGTTTTTTTTTCAGGAAGACTTAATCAGTGTTGTAGTTGCTCATTAATTACAGAGCCTGAGGGAAGAATCTAATGCCTACAATGGGTAATACTTGAAATGAAAGGTAAATGCAAAGCAAAATAAGAAGAGTGTTGTTACTGTAGTGTTGCTGATTTAGTGTGTAATGGAAAAAATCTGTAGAAATTTGGCCGAGAATAGGCAAAATATGAATTTACAGTTCCCAGTTCTTAAGGCCTCGGCAAACTCTAGGAAGGAATCGATAGGATCTTATCTAAAGACAAATTAGAGGGAGCTGATTTTTTAAAATTTATTCTAAATAATCTCTCGTTTCTTCTTTCATGTGGCACCATTAGGTGGCCCCATTGTGCAAAAATCCATTCTGATTCCACTGGCAGAAAATATCCTCAGTGCTTTTAATAATAATTTCCTTTGTATTGTCATTCTTTGTAAGAACGAAATGTCGATACACCTGACCCGTTGTAGCGAGCCGATTTTACCAATGTTATAATTATTATTGGTCTCATTTTACTGTAAATTTGACTTTTATTATTTTTGAAAACCACTCATCCTCACGAGGGCAACAGAGATATTTAACCGACTAAAAAAATAAAATAAAAAATAAAATTCATATATAAATTTTCTGATTCCACTCCATTTTAAAAAAATAATTAAAACATTCCATAAACTGTATGAAATGTAGTATTCTTTAACAACAAATACTTTTTAATACAAATTAATGTGACTTTATTCTTTTCTAAAATAAGAAAAAAATATTTTTCTTATTCCACTGTATATTTTTAAAATACTTCTTCAATAAGAAAAATGATCCTGAATATTGTATGAAATCCAGATTTAAAACATGTTTGTAATTAAAATAAAAAAATAAGTATTTTACAGTATATTCACCTTATTTTTTTTCTAAAACATAATAAAAAAAATATTAGAATTAGAGTATTATTTCTATTACCCCGTTGTATTTTATTACACATAAAAATAGTGCTTAGAATTAATTGTAATTTAATATTTTAATTTTTTTTTCAATTTTAAATAAAAAATGAGGAATTAAAAGAAAGTAAAAGGAAAGTTTTGTTTTTCATATTCAACTGTATTATACTTTATTGAGTAAAATTATCTGCCAGCGAAACGAGAAAATTTTACATAAATATATGATTTTACCTATTTTACCACATTTTTCCTCAGTTTTCAAACTATGTATAAAAACTTCAGTCATTCTTCAGTGAATGAGTCCGTATTAATTTATGTATTTGCTACATATATTTAAATACATTTTAGAATGAGTTGCAAGGGAATAAAATGCTTCAACCTTAATCCCATGCAGTAAAAGCTATATCCTGATACCAAACTCATCACTAATACAAACTTAATTTTTTCAGGATATTTAAAAATGAATATCCAAACTCTATGCAAAAAGACGTTGGGCCAAAATATCTGACGTTAAAGAAAAACAGACAATAAAAAATAATGACAAATAGGGTCACTATTTTCAAAGGTTCTAAATTTGGTAAATTCGAGTCTAAACTAATTTGCATATCATAATTTAAAGGTTCACCTGTTTTGTATAGCGAAAAAACTCGAGGGAAGGACCGGCGCTGGTGAGCCTCCTTCAGTTTTGAGTCGTCTCTTCGAGCTGCCGTTTTCAGTCTTGCGCACGCAATCCGTTGGCGAACTTTTTCTCGCGTTTCGCTGCAGCAGTTAAGCTTGAACATGCACGTTAGTCAAAAAAAAAAAAAAGTTCAACGCATACATCCTTTGGAAGAACGTCCGAGCTCCATCACAAGTCTTGTGCTGCTGAATGCGGAAGGACTGAGAAGGTGGGGTAGGGGATCTACAATACAGCCGTGCAATAAGGGAAGGTGGCTATGTTTGCCTCATTTTTTGTCGCTCTTCTCAGTAGGGTGTTTCTCTTTTAAATGTAAAGGCCACCCATCAGTCTTTCTCTGTTCTGTGTATATAAGAAAACACTGGGGTGGGAATTTGGTGAGATTGAGTCCGAGTTGGGTGCAGTCCGCTTTCACGACGACAGGTAGAGCACTTTCAGATTAGCTTGCTGTAAGAGCTCCTGGGAAATGTAGTGTCTCTAATAAGGGGTGAATCTACTGTAGCCACCCCTGTACAGCGTGGCCTGCAAACATCGAGGAGAAGAGTTAAACACATACAGTACTTGTCCTTTTGCATCTCAATCTTAAGGTTCTCCTCAATTGTAACTCAACTAACTGATTTACACGATGGAAAAGTGCATTTTCACTACTTTGTAAAAGTTTAATTTACAACCTCGATAACACTAAATTTTGGGGACCCATAGATCTCTGTTGGGATCAATGTTCCCGCTAATTTTCCACGGGTCTGAGCGTTCACACAAAGTCGGTGAGCAACGCTTGAAACAACAGTGAGACACCATAATCCCAAGTGTGGCAAGATAATTAATTATCAAACATGTCCAAAACTTGACATCAAGTTACATTTTGCTGAGTTTCCGGCAATGCAAAATAATTTTTCTCTTTTGAATGAATTGACTCATGTACTATTGCAAAGGTTGTACAGCCTACGTCATTTGTTCTTAAAATTCTTTCACAAGATATCCATTTCTTTTTATGTCCTGATATATTTTGTCCCATAATATTAACATTTTTGGGGGCTTATTTAGTCGGTTGTAAGATACAGAACTGTACTTAATCAAATTTTTTAGTGGAAGTACAATGTTGGCAACAAGATTCACTTGATATAATTGGAAAGTATTTGAATGCAACACAAACTTTTTATTCTTTTTTCTGTTTTTTTTTTCTATTTTTTTTTTTTTAATTCCTTTAAAAAAATCTCATTGTGTTTATTTTTTCCGAACCGTTTTTTCCAAGCTTTTTTAATTTTGTTCTATATCTACTTTTTCCCTACATTTCTTTCTTTTCCTTTTTTTCTGGCTTTTTTCTAAATTTTCCTTCTTTTTTTCTCTTACTTTTGTTTCTTTTTTTCTCAGCTTTTCACTACTTTTTCATTTTAGTATTTTTTTTTCTTTTTTGTTCTATTCCCCCCTTCCTTTAAGTCATTTTGTGCATAATTTTACTTAATATTTGGTCATGTTGGGATTAAGAAGCAAAAACAACCTGAAGAGCCGTTTAGGACCCGAAAGAGCCAGTTCCTTTTAGTGAGCCAAGCCGAAGAAGCCGGTTCTCGACATACTCTAAAAACTTTACTCAACTTCGTTCGACTTCAAAATACCGCATTTGGGACACAACGTCAGGGGAACCCGTGTATTTTTACCTTGATGCACTGTAACTTTCACTTAAGCCGCTTCTTCATAAGTAATTTTGAGCCCTCATTTTTATGCGCTGGCTAGATTTTCTTGTGCGCAGAGAATGTGCGAGCAGTGCGCAATTGCGCACGCGCGCAGCTTAGAGGGAACACTGGTTGGGACCCATAGATTTTTGAGCATGCGAGTCCCCGGGACCTATCACTTCTCACAAGTAAAATGAACACTGATGCATATATGAACAGTGTGCCTCAAGGTTCAATTTAAGGCCTTTATTATTTTTATTATTGGTGTTGTTATCAGAAGACAGACTGGATTTACCATTGTAATGATGATGGTCTCCATTGGGTCCTACAGTTCTAAAGACGACTTACCATTGCTCCAACACCGTAGGCAGCCGGGGCAAGTGCAGCATGGTAGGGGTCAGCTGTGTAGACTCGTCCGTAGCTTTAGGAGAGAAAAAATAAAAATTTAAGATCAGGACTAAAAGCAAAATATGAATATTCATCAAATAAGGTAAAGAAGCCAAGGATCCACTTAAGTCATTTACTATGTTTACATGCAGGCAATAGTCTGATTAGGATCACAAGTTAGATTTTTCGAGCAATTCAATGAATCGTTTACATGCCTGGAGACAAACGAATAACCCCATATACATAGTGTTTGTGAATATCCTGATTACCATAGATAGATGGGAGCAACGTCATCAAATATATATTTCCGCAGTTTGACATTAAATAAAGGATGATTTCCAAAAGTCAACAGAAGAGCGGATAAATATATCTTTTGATAAGTTTAAAGATTTCAACACATTTAAAGAGAATGCAGCCTAACAGCAGAAGACAAATGTATCTTCTTTGCTTTAAGTTCCTAGACTTTGTAAACAAAGACAGGTACACACTAAAAGGACGTATGAATAATAACAAAAAAAAAAGACGGCAATCCCGAATGTGAAAAATATTTGCTAATATGTTTCATATTAGATTAGACGACTATGTTCTATTCGCGATAGACCTAGGCTCTACATAATCAGAATACTGACAATATTCAGTTTCCAATAAGATTTTTCCCTGAATATTAATATGCCCATATGTAATTTAGTTGAAATTAGCGAAGTATTAAAATCCCCAAAAAGTAAGTAAGCAGGGTGAACCCCTCACCTGTCACTGTAAGCTGCCGCTGCTGCCGCGGCAGCAGCAGCGGGTGTGGCCACGGCTGTTGGCTGGGCGTAACGATACGCAGCATAACCTCCCTTCGATGTAGCAAAGACAGGAAAAAGTGAAGAGATTTGTTAAAATCGTGCATGACAATTAACACACAGTGAGAAGCCGCCAGCCAACTACAGGGTTACAATGTGAGGAAAAGAAGAAAGATTAACGGGCAGACAGTCAGCAAGACTAATTTGGTTTAGCATTCACCAGGATGTAGCTCAGGCTCTTTGTGACTTTCTCCATCCATGAGCAACCCACGTACAAAGATCTACAAATTGTGCACATCGTGCCCTTTGCTAAGTTGGACACGGAGGGAGAACAGTTCTTAAAGGTAATCCCAAATTCTTAAACATGCAAAATCTGAGGAAATACTACATGGTTTATGTATAAAATCTATATACAGTATATATTTAATCGCTATGTTCCAATTGTTTTCTGAGATAATGCATTCTGAAGACAGCCTAACTTAATCTTAAACTGTGACGTCATCAGAGTAACCCCAGCACACTTGTAAGCAAGTCTCCATATTGTTTTACATGTTAATTAGTCAAAGAAGTTACGAGTCTTTTCAGCAAATTTCGCTTGTTTTTGTGGAGATGGCCTAGGCGTTGTGTCGCAGGTGGATGCAGTAATGCTACGGCTCATGATGTTAGTCTTTTTTGCTGGGCGAAAGACAAAAATGTTGCGCGGAATTAGACAAAAATTGTGAAGAACATGCCAGTGTGTAAGGGCCCTTCAAATTCTGTATAGCCTTTTGAGACTTTTTGTGATTAAGGGCTATAAAACATGACTTGGTTGTTGTTTCAAGGCAAGTCTCAAGGCTTTGGCTGTACCGACAGTTAAGACTCTGATTTGCACGAATAAAGAAATGGAAAATCAGCATCTTCCTTTGGTACGGGTTGAGAGAACCTTAAGTCTGAAGACGGCTAGCGTCGGCATGTGTGACGTGCGCGCGAAAGAATATATTGGTGCTTAGGCATCCTTGTTGCCCTTGTAGACAGTGTCTGTTGTGTTTGCCATGATCTTTGATTTTTGCAATCCGGAGATGGAATAAGAGCTTGCTCTGTCCACTCCACGCATCGGCCCGGTATTGCAGTACCTCCGGAAGCGGTGCATTCGCAATGATCGTAGCAAGGCTTTAGGGCTAGGACCTTAGCTTGGCCTTTTGGCTGAGAGTAAGTGTCCCGGCTCCTAGGCTTTGTAGCGTATTATGAACTGACCGATAACGGTTAATGGATAATGAATAACGAAGACAGAACAATAACCCTTAAAAACCCCCTTAGCCCTCAGCCATCAAAGGTTGCTTGCCTGCCCTGCGAATCCGGCTCAGCATGGGAAACGGCCTCTTATGGTAAGCTTGGGCTATGCTATCCAAGGCATCTCTCCACTACAACCATAATTTCACCGAAGCTGAATATTTCTTTCGTATGGAACAGCGGAGTTGAAGTACTACAAAAGCTTCGCAGCACCGCTGGCATCAATGCCAAAGCCCAAACTCGTTCGAAGTCCAGACTCAGGGTAATCAAACAAAGTTACATTTTGTGTACCTGCTTTCATATGAAGGCTGGGCTAAATAACGTGTTGTTGTTGTTATCAACGAACTGTGCTTCATAGCATAGTTGCTAAATTACCTCCATGAAAAAGGGATAGAAACAGTTAATTAGATCAGACACCATCTCAGAAGAAGGGTCTTAAACATTACCTACCAAGCTGCGTTCAGAAAACAATCACTCATTCTCTTTCGTCTTTGTCGCGAATGTCAATGTCGCCCTCGCCCACTTGCCTCAAGCAATGGTTTAAATTGATAAGGCTGTATTTTTAATTCTCTGGTACTATAACAAGAGTGCATATACCTTTTTATGGCCAAATTCAAGCACTTTTTAGTACAGTGGAACCTCGGTTTTCGAACGCCTCTCAGTTCGAACAAATCGAAGTCAGACCAAAAATTTCGAGAAATTCTTGCTTCGCTGTTCGGTCAAAAAAATCGGAGTTCGAACGCCGGTAATGCGTGAGTGCGTACGCTAGGGTGCGATGCTGAGCGGCGTACGGGTGTAGATCGCTCTGTTCGTGACCAACTGTTATCACGAAGCGGACGCGCTTCGTTTTGCTTTGGCTTTTAATATAGGTGTACGAAGTGTTTTAACCCCTAATTATGCCTCCGAAGAAAGTCAGTGCAAGCAGCAAAGTTGCTACAGGTGAAAAAAGAAAAGTAGTGCGCACAACTATTGCATTTAAGAAATAAATAATAGCAAAATATGAAGGAGGTGTGCGACTGTCTGATCCTCTCCCCACCGTCTACCTGCGCCTTCTGCTGACCACCACAAAGACAAGAAATCCTATGCATAATTATTTTCTTTATCTTTTTTTTTAATTATACACGTTCATGTTAGCGTAATCTGTCGTACGGAAGATTACGATAACGCGAACGTACGATTAGCCTGGGTTAGCTTTATGTTTCCGTTAAACATTCAAGGTAAACATTCAGGGTGTTGGAACGGAGCCCAACATTTAGGGTGTTGGAACGCAGCCCCCTTTCCAATGAACCGCTCACCACTTGTTGTGGGGACCCGGGTGCTAAATGATTTGTAAATGATCTGATTTTTTTATTTTTACACATTTATGTTAGCGTAATCTTTCGTACAGAAGATTACGATAACGCGAACGTAAGATTAGCCTGGATTAGCTTTATGTTTCCGTTCAACATTCAAGGTAAACATTCCGGGTGTTGGAACGGATTAAAACGATTTACATTATTTTTAATGGGAAAAATGATTTAGGTGATCAAACAAATCGGTTTTCGAACAGGGTTCTGGAACGAATTATGGTCGAGAACCGAGGTTCCACTGTAGCTTTAAAATAATAAATCAATAGTGAATCAATCCCTGTGTTAAGAGGTCACTAAATGCTTGGAAAAATAACCAGATAATTTTATAAATCCTAAGCCACGTATTAAACCAGCAGCTATCATTCACTGAAAGGGGGGTAGAAAATGAAACAGAGATCCTGTGTCCCATTTCATTAGTGTTTGCTCCACTCTGTTTGGTCTATATTGTATTACATTTTCTTGTTCTTTTTCTTACTGACAACACTCTTTTTCTTACTGGAGAGAGGAAAGTCAATTCTTCTAAAGTACAATTTGTGTGTGAACTAAGGCGTGTCGTGGTCATTTTTAAGCAAAACGTTTTTTTCCTCTTCATTTAACGCGTGGTCTATCGAGTCACACTGCCGTGAAACATGGCAACAATTTAAGGTATTTAAAAGCACTTCATTTCACATGTTGTGTTAATGTGATTCATCATTTTGAATGTGTTGCGTTACTTCAATGACATCACAGTTCTACAGGAAATAAGCCAGATGGGTCAAATTTGCGGGCCCTGTCGCGTGGAATATTTTGCAACATATATGCAAGATTGTGGGGAGGAACACTACATGTTCTGTAGCTAAATGGGAAAAGAAAATCTGAGAATACCTTTAATGTGTGACCTTACTAAAAACGTACATGGAAAGAAAGCAAAAGAGATGAAAAAGGTTCATTTGCACACTACGGACACACAAAAACGTACGATGATGCATTAACTGCATTTCCTGCTGACACACACAAAAAGGCCCCTCAGGTGGCCAAGCAACCAAATCACAGACACAGCATGCTTTTTCCCCCGAATCTTCAATATGAACAAGTAATGAGATCAAACATCCCTCCATCAACACAGACTGCCGCATTCTAGCCTAAAGATCGGTCACGACCAAGGCCCCGCATTCAGGAGCAGCACACACGTTGGCGTCGCAAGGCAATTGGGAGGACTTGACCCGTGGAGGTGAAGCAACGGAGAAAGAACGTGAAAGAGGAAGGAGGTGAGGAAAAGGTTGACCAAGAAATAATGAGAGGGCGTGAGGGATTGGTGGATTTTAGACCAACTTTAAAATATTAAGTAGAATGAGGGGGAGGATCTAAAGGTTGGGGTAGGTCAGCCTTATCAGTACAATTCGTCTGCATGCCGACACTGATTTGAGTTAGCATGCCACAAAGTGAAACACACAGGGAGACTCCTGGAAGGGGTCTGAATCAGATTGTCACTACAGGTATTCTGAGGACGGAAAACCTCAAATTCCCGTTTCGGTATCGTCGGCGCACTCAACTGATTTTCCTACTTTGCCTTCACAAGTGGATTGTTATTGCTGCGTTCTACCCCACCTTTTGCAATTAGGCCATCCACAGAGTCGCTATTTTCCCAATTGACATTCATTTTGGTAATTTTGGGGGGAAAAACAGCCCTAAAAATGGATAAAAACGGACTGATTCAGCTGTTAAAATTAGATTCCAGAAACCCAATCTTAATCCATGTGTCTTGTGTAGCTGACTGCACAGGAATTAAAGATAATTTAGCAAGTATCTATTATATTTTAACCAAATTGTTCTCGTAAAATAATAAAACAATACTGCAGATGAGCATATTTCTCTAATGCGGCAAGTGGCAGGCAAGGTTTATTTTTATTTGAAATTATGAGTTTAAAATAAAGTAAAATAAAAGCAATCATCTCCCATTTACAAGGTTGCTCTTATTTTTTCTCTTTTTGTAATGTATTGCATTTTAAATAACATAAAATTTTCCCCTAATATTTAAATAAAAGCATTTAAATAATGGACTAAACAAAGAAATAAAATATCGCATGATTAAACATTGTATACAGTATAAAAATATACCTTCACTGTATATTTTAGAAATCTACCTTTATCATAAAATTCTCTTGTGAACAAAATAAGCCACACCAAACATTCATTTTATCCTTTTTTTTAAATAAATCACAAATTAAAAGCCCTTTATTTATGCTTGAACACTTATATCTCCTCCCTGCTGCAAATCAATTTCTCCCCCTTCCGCAACTCCACCCTTGTCAGATTTCAGTGAGTTAGTAAAAGAGGACAGAGAAGGCATCTCAATCTCAGATGGTCAAAAAATGTCTAGCAGCACGCAGTCATTGAAGACGAGGAGGATGCACACTGGCTCTCGCTCGGAGAGTTTCAACCCTACCTGAGGCAATCTGCCACTAATGTCCTGAAACACTAGTCTACAGAGAGAACAGAAACAGCTCTTGTCAACCTGCTCGCGCACTCGCACGCACCATTACGCACTCATAATTGTAATGGTACACAACTCACAAAAGCACAGAGGCAAACCCTACAGAAGAACACTCATGAATGTGAAAGAATCTCTTTGTGTTTATGCAACTTGTATTCGTGTGATAATGAATTTTATGGAATGACTATTGGAGTTATGTCGGAACCACTTGAGAGTTCACGTTTTTGTGGGTTTGGTCTGTGCTATTGTCACACTTGAACACCTACAGGCAAAAGGGTTCGAAACATAAGGAGGACCGGGTGAGTAGGTGGGCGGAACCAAACTTATACTTACATAAAGATCGGTGGCACTGTAAAAACCTTCCTGATAGGTCATCACGCTGAGAAAGAGAAAGTAGAACGGAAAGGGAAAATTGCAGTGGTGGGGGTGGAAATTTAAACAGGAAGTGTGTGGGGGAATGGGGAAATAATGGCGAGGAGAGGGAAAAAAAATAGTGATGTGCCACAATTTGGACAATGGAGGTAAAGATAAAATTGTTTCAAAACATGTTGTGAAAGAGAGAAGAGAAAGAAAAGTGAGATTATTACACACCGTGCAACATGCATAAAACAAATCCACTTTTTTGCATACAAATGAGACACTAGAGCAGGGGTCACAAACTTTTTCGATGCCGAGAGCTACTTCTTTGTTACAGATTAGTGCAAAAGTTTAATATGCATTTATAAAATAACTTGAAATTACTATGTTATCACTAGTAATTATTGGGAGTGGGGCGAAAAAAAAGGCTCAGAATGGTACCTCTACATACAAGCTAAATTCATTCCAGGATTGTGCTCGTATCTCGAATTGCTTGTGTTATGAGAGAATTATTCAGAATTGAAATGTCTAACAACCAATTGATCCGTTCCCAAACTCCCAAAAGCATCAAAGTCAACCCTAAATAGCTATAAAACACATCTTCATGATCAATAAAGAAACTCTACAAAAAATAAGGGGCGAGTGAAGATTGACGGAGCACGAGAGACTGTTGATACCTTAAAAAGGTAATACTTAAGGGAAATGTTACTTTAAATGAACACACACACAACTTTTCTTTACCAGAAAAATCTCATTTGTTTTTCTTTAATTTTTTTGCCTTTTTCAGTTAGTATTTTTCCCCTATTTTGCTCTTCTAGCTGGACTATTAAAGCTTTCACTTTCTAAAGGTCTTTAAAAGAAAAAGGTTTCTAAGGCGATTTCTCTCTGCCTCCCATTCAAAATGTTACTGTAATGCATAAGGCAAGCTTGATTAAAAAGAGCAGTAGAATGAACAGTGAGGGGTCATGAGCTGTCTCTAGAGGTAGCCTCTGGGACAAAATTCGTGTTTCCCGTCATATGTCCAGCAAAAATTTTGATCCAAAAAAATCATATATATAAGATCTCAAGTTTAGAGGTGCTCGTATATAGAGGTATGAGTGTGTAATTGATGGGCACATTCTAAGAATTGGGTTTTTACCTAATACTGTGTTGGTGAACCCTGCACTGGAGTCAAATTAGTTACTGATGATCATAAAATTGGAGATGGACAAATTGTATTTGCATTTAGCCATGCCTAAATGTGTCATGGGAACACAAAAAACCCCACACCACGCCCATGGATAAAATTTGGACCAGGAAGTCAGAGGTACTCACCCAGGGTAGGTAGGGATGGCAGCTTGCGGCACAGCTGCCCGGACGGCACTATAAACGGGCCGTGCACGACCCCGTAGGTGAGCGCCGCGGAAGGTTGCCGCGGCCGTGGTGGCCGCTGCTGCCGCTGCTGCAGGGTAGGGAAACCCCGGGACTGGAAAATATAGAGAATACAAACTTGAAAAAAACAGCATAATGCTAAACATGATGAATATTGTAAACAGTGTAACCTGTGTAGAGCTCTGGGCTGTACATGGCTCCCATCACAGGACTTAACTTCCAGCCAGCTAAAGGTAAACAAATCAAAACATTCAATTTAAGAAGATGATGAAATAGAATACCAAAGTAACTGAAGTATATAAAATGGAGTAATTAACACAGCCTAGAACATCATCAGCTGCTTTCTGCCTTGTCTAAAGGACATTGCAATACCACAGCAGATAAATCAACATGACAAAGGGCTCTTCCCACCCCGACCACCACCCCTTTGACTTTTTCTTTTTCTCTTATAAGTCTTTACTACATGTTTACCCTAAGTGCCATGTCTAATCTCGTTGCATAAAATGTTTCACAAGGTTGCTATCGGTGACAGTAAAGACAATTCAATTTAATTCAGCGCTGCTAACGTTGACGCAATAACCAGCAATTTCCTAGTGTGTGTAGTGAGCGCTAACAACCACGGTAGCAAAGGCTTACAAATCAGCTCAGATAAAATTAGCCTGTTATTTTTTTCCAAGAAGGGATCACAAGACATGTATTATTCAGCAATGCTAGCTTTGCTAGCTGCATTAGATCAAACATCAACTTCATTTCCAATTTGCCATTTCTTTGGTCACAGTCCTGCATTTGGGTTCCCATTTCTTTGTAGGCTCCCTTCTCTATCAGTTTTTCTCTTCTCTCAGTCTTTCAACATTACCTCATTTGGTCAATGACTTCTCACAGCTGCAATTACTTGTTTTTATTTCCTTCCTATAATGACTCTCCCATGTCACTAATTAAATAGTGTCTCATTGAATCTGTGCTTGATTGTTGTCTTTGACTCTTTTTCTCAACCTTTTCATTAGCTGTACCAAACCCTTGCCTGCTCTTCCAGATCCCGAGTACAACCTAAAGAACTTTTGGACTGTCGCCTTTACTCTTGGAGTTTACTGGAACAAGAACCCCTCGCCGGGCATCTTGGACAATAATAATAATAATAATAATTTCCTTTGTATTGTCATTCTTTGTAACAATGTACACAGAACGAAATGTCGATACACCTGACCTGAATCCATGTGAACCCAACCCTGCCCTGATAAAATACCACTACTAACTAATCTTTGTGTGTTTTTTAGTAGTAAATGATTATTCATTTGAATTAATCTGCCTTTCTTATTAAAGTCAAACGGTAAACATTGGAATTACCATAAGGTAGGGCTGCAAGACCCTCTCCATTGGCGTACGGGGTGGTCACCTTCTTGTTGGTCATCACTCTGGCAGTGGCATTATTGACCTAAATGGAAAAGGAACCATATTATCTACTTACCATATTCTAAAAAACTATATGGTAACACACTGTTAAGGGTACACTTAGAATTAGTTAACTATGAATTGCTCTTATCCCTTCATAATTCTCTCTTGACATGGTAAATTCTTTTGATGAGTAGCAATGGTATTTGATAGCATGCTTTTCATTTGAAAGAAACTATAAAAACGAGGATCCTCTTGAGTGGTCAAGGCAGTTTTTGCACACAAACAATGCAACCAAAAGGCATACAACAAAAAAGGAGAAAAAAATCCAAGTTTATTGCATGGCTATACTTTTAATAAAAGGAGGGGGGAAGAAAGTGAATTAAGCAGCAGTTCCATCAGTTGAACACAACGCAAAAGGAAATATTTGAAAACAAATTACACACGGCCAATCCAGAGCATTTTACATCCGCAGAGGTGAGCACGACGAGACAATCAGCAAGCATTGAGGCAGCAACAGAGCAATTCAAAAAATAAAAAGTTCGGCAGCCCTCCCAGTCACATCGCAGAAAGGGAGAAGAAAAGGTGCGAGACAGAGAAAAGACAGATAGAGGGATGCAGGTGGAGGAGCCAGTCCACATAAAATACACAGAACACATACATTGCAGTGAAAAGTGAAACGAACTAACCGAAGAAGCAAACCTAATGCTAAACGGACGCATACTTTAATTATGGAACACAAATCAAATGGAAGATGAGAAAACATTTGAGAAGACAAAAGAAATGAAGGGAAAAAAAAGGGTGGATTTCAATGTCATTCCTGGAAAAAATATAATGAAATGAAAATCAAACCGAATGAGAATCAAACAGTTTTTTTGTGAAACACTGTCAGGCATCCCAGTCACTGTCGCACACCGGATCTTAAAGACCTTCACAAAGGCAACAAATACACATAATCATAACCAAACTCGTTAATCAAGGCGACAAAGGAACAGAAAATAAACAAATTTGTCGATATACACGCATTCCAATCCTTTATATTTGAATGTGGACCCAATTTGAACTACTTGAACCCACAATTGGTCCTCATCCTCATTCTCGTGCTCTCCCTCTACATCTGTCTGCAGCGTATAGTCTAAATGCGCACGTATTGATGATCTGCTACACTATCAACTGAACTATCACTTGTGCTTCCGCGTGCTGTCCTACTAAAATACCAAAATGCAACTACTGGCTGAAACAAACGACAGATGATGTAACACAGATGCTAAGAATAGAGAGTAAGAGAAAATAAAGAGTCAACCATGCAGGATACACAGCTTTGGAGTTCAATACAGTTCAAGAGGTGATTGGAATGAATGCATGAGAAGTGCTGCAGGTCATAATTGTTGCACTTGCAGATAGATGCAGTACATTCAGTTGCAAAGGTGGCCTTCATTATGCCATGCGGTCAATTGCTATTCTCCAAATATTTTTTTATTCTCCACCTCCCCAAACAATCACAGAATTAGTCAATCAGGACCTTCCAATCAATCGCCCATGGCTGTCGTTTTGGTGCTGTTTTTTTTGCCCCTTTCTTTTTGATCCCAATTAGGGCAGATGGGGTGAGGGGAGAGGGGTTTCATTCAAAATGGATGCCATGTACACAACTTACCGTTGCCGGGGGAACGGCGTGGGGACACGCCAGCAGTTACCGTGGAGACTGACAACAACAACATACAAAAATCATCAGGGAAATAGAGAAAAATATGCGTAAGAAAGAAATGATGAGCCAAATTATAAAAAAAGAAATATAGAACACAACGATAACAATGACCTAAAAGAGAGGGAGTGATGTCACATGTAAACAGTTGCCTACATCGACCAAGCTGAACCAGCTACGACACTCACATTAATTGAAAGAAAGAGTAAACACAAGGAAACTAACAGAATGAGGTAAAATCTTCAAATAAATGCTAAAATTATTAAATGATTCCGTTTTACAGTGTGATTTGAATTCTATGACAGGATAGAAGAATATACATAGGCAGAAAAGGGGTGCTTTGTGGGAGGACACGGACAAAGAGACGGACAAACTGACTGGCAATGGTGAGAGTGAAGAAAGCTGA
Organism: Urocampus carinirostris; assembly: GCF_059441175.1. Classification (NCBI taxonomy): domain Eukaryota; kingdom Metazoa; phylum Chordata; class Actinopteri; order Syngnathiformes; family Syngnathidae; genus Urocampus; species Urocampus carinirostris. Next base: position 39,060,079 of record NC_142356.1, on the reverse strand, counting down.
CGGACAGAAGAAGAGAAGGGAATGATAACTAGCCTTCCACTCTGTTGTTCTGCACCCACGCAGACAGAAAAGAGTGCTGCGCATTCACAATCACAACCATGCGGAGGAGCTTCACTTGCAAGAAATAAAATACGTACAAAAGCAGACGGCAAAAGCGTGGCGTAGTTCAGCTTCAATACGACTTTCCACAAAATCCTGCACTCATGCTGGCAAAGGCAAATGAAAAATAAAACCACCGTGTCATTTTTTTAGAGGGGGATGCAACACTGCATGTCAAAAATCTTTGGAAGCTTCATTGACACCGCACGCCTCGATCCTAAACAGCGGCCATCAAAGGCCACACCATGCATACATCTCGTAAAATACATGGAATTAGCTTCATCAGACGCCATGATCCCAACCATGCAGCATTCGCAAAACTCCTAACACCGGCAAGCACTAACTTCATAAAAAAAGGCAAATAACAACCCCCTGCAATCAACCGGAACACAATAATAGCCACACATCATGATCAAAGATGGAGTGATGATGGAAACTGCAGGGAGAACACAAAAACAAAAGTCCTCCATGCTTGCGGATATTATCAGCCGCTGCGCTGCCCCGACCATGCCTGTCGTGCTACCACGCCACCCAGCATGCTTTGCAAGCCATACGGGCTTTAAAAAACAAAGAGCAATAGTAAACAAGAAGAGGTGCGGTCTCCTTGGACACCAGCGTGTGCACCATGCTAGAGTGAAGGCAGACGGGTTAAGAAGGTTTTGAACACAAAACAGCTATCGGGAGAACGCCATTCACTTTAGATATGGAATGAGAACAAGGGGGGGGGAGGTTGTCCTTCTTCAAATTAAATACGCTGGGGGTGAAGGGAGGAGGGGTCGAGTTACCTCAATTTTACGTCCTTCTACGAGGGTACCGTGAAGCTTCTCTCGGGCCCTCTCTGCATCGGCACTTGTCTCGAATGTGACAAAACCAAAGCCCTGAGAGAAAATTGGCGATCATTAGATTGCCTATCGACAGGGTTCAGCACATACAAGCAACTAGCAATGCTGTACCGGCTATCGATGACACAGCCGCTATCCATCACAGATGCTAGCATTAGCAGATCACGTAGCTGACAGACGCTAGCATTAAAATTGGCAATGTTTGTAAATACTGTATATCAGGTTTTATAAACTTAGCAGATTTATTAGCAAAACGATTTTTAGAAAAATTGTCATTAAAAAGTAAAAAGTGTGTTTGTAACATAATATGAATCTTTGGCTAGAAGGAAAATATTGTATAGGTATTGTAAAGCAGCGGCTTTTGCAAAAAAACAAAAATCAAAAATGAACATTTTGATTTCGTTTTTTTCCCCCAAAAATCTTGTCTCATCAACGTGAACTTAATCTCTCGTTTTGGTCATTTTTAAAATGAAAGGTAATTCCTCGGAAACATGCAAGTTAAACAAAGTAGTGATGAGATTGAATCTTTTTTAAATTGTGATATTTTTTCCCCATCATAAAATAGAAGAAATGCGGGGTCTGATCCTGGACTAGTTTATCTTTAAAAACTAAAAACTTGAATTGTCATTGTCACGTAGTAAAACATTGTATGCAACGAAATTAGACATGGCACTCTAAGACGAACACGCAAGAAAAACTTTAAAGAGAAAAAGAACATAAAAGACTCAGTAAATAGGCAAATATATTTACAACTTAGTCCTTAGAGACTAGTCTATGTTACAATAATAGTTCATTGAAAAAATAATGCATTGTAACAGTGCAATGAAAAGCTGTGCAAAAACATTTAGCGGCACCAAAAAATCAAGATGTGTACGTCTCAGTTTTTGGCGCTTGTTTACGATGGTGAATGCCCTGTGACAGTGTCTCTGAGCTCGTTTTTTTCTCATTGCAAAAATGAAATGTACAATACATAGATTTTTTGGGGGGGGGGGGCGTTTTCTGTATTTGAAACACGTGTTATTAATGTATATCTAAATGGGAAATGCAATATATAAAGAAGTTATTGTACAGCAGCAGCATTCGCAATATATATATAAATATATATATTTTAAAAACTATAGAAAATTTATATTGATTTTTTTTTTATCCCTCACTCTTGTAAACCTGATCTCTCATTTTGGTTATGACAAAATTGTATTTTCTTTCAATATAATTTGTCTTCCCTTTTAAAAGGTGGAGGGAGGAAAGGCAGGTTCGGATATTGGGCGAGTTTATATTGGAAAATACTTTTAAATCACATCCCTGTCAACTTCTAAATTTCCCACATATTTTATAATTTTTTTGTATCATTTTAAATTGTGTACGCTGTATAGCAGTTTTTGTACATGATTTGTTTTTCTATTAATAAAATGTTCGAGCTGAAATAGACAAGACAGGGTCAACTAAGTATCTGTGGGGAAAGAACTAAGAAAGATGGATGCTGAAAGAATTGTTTGTGTTGTTAATTTAGTAAAAAAAATAATAAACTTGTGTACACAAATTACAATTGTTTTGCAATTTAGTAAAAAAAATAAACTTGTGTACACAAATTACAATTGTTTTGATTCTACAAAGTCTGCCTTGCTTTGAGTAAATGGGTTTATAATCTCTTAATAGGGGGTATTGCAATCATGAATAAGAGAAGCAATTTGCTGAGGTGGACAGGTATGCTATCCCTCCTGCTCGCCTTACCTTGGATCCCCTCTCGTTGAAAATAATCTCAACATCAAGAATTTTTCCATATTGCTGCAAAAAGAAGAGAAAAAAATGAGTTTAATAATACCGCCACTTGCCACGAGATGTCAGCACTGTTCCAGCCTGCTAAGCGCTGGCAGTGAGCCAGGGGAGGCGTTCCTCCAAATATGTCTTCCACATGTGTGCACCATACCGTTCATGCACATGAACAGATTTAACAAAGAACACCAATTGTTTACACCAATTGTTTACACGCTGATAAAAGGGCATGCTAATGTAAATGCAACAAATTAACGATTTAAAAATGCACAATGGAAACCCAGATGGGCTAAATAGTGATCTGTCACTGATGATTCAGAGGAAAGGGGCTGTCAGAAAACGGAATAATTCAGTCCGCATACCCCAAACATCTGCCGCAGGTCGGGGTCTCGGAAGCGGAAGGGAATGTTGGACACGTGGAGGCGTTTGGGCGTCCCTTTAGCGTCTGAATCATCTCCGATGCTCCCGCCGCCGCTCCCTCCCCCAGCTCCTGAGCCTGGCTGGCCATCAATCTGAGAGGAGCCATCTGACTGCTGGGGCCGCAGGGGCAAGGGAGGAAAGAACACATGATTTAAATAAATGTCTCCATTTACCTGCGTTATTGTTTCAGCCGCCTAGTGTGAGGAGCTAATGGTGCTGAAAGTCAGAAGAGATGTTTCTAATAATGGGGAATTAATTAGGGAAATATAGATTAGCAGGTAACAACATGTCTGATTAAACCATGAAGATTAATATCGCTTGCAGTATTGATCTGGTTATTTGTTTTGCATAGGAAACAATTCATCATGTTCTAAGCGTTTTGTGACATACTACATCAATGCCGTTGTAATATCGACCCAATTTATAAAGTATTGGGTTGCTTTGACCAAATTTGGGGTTTCATCATTCTAATCTAGTTAGATTTAAGTGGTCACAGTTTTGGATAGCTTTATGTACTTGACATAATGAAGAATTTATCAGAACTGTCTTGTTAAAAATGGTTTGGTTGTGGCAGGTAAATTACATTTATATCTTTGAAAAAGATGCATTAATTGACAGCTATCTTCTGAATTTTGTTTAATGACTACAAATTAAAGATGCTCTCTAGTTTATTCTGTTTCTTTTTAATGTGAAATGACATGCCTAAACTTCAACGACCAATTATAGAAGGGAGGCTGGAAAATGATAGGTGCAACAGTGACTTGCTGATAAACAAGCTAAAAATTGGAATTTAGACTTAATGAACAAATGTATTGTTAAACATTCAAGCAAAAATTGTCACATTTATTGCAAAATAGTCACCAGAATCATAATGTCTTTTCTAGAAAATAAAAATAATTTAAACAATATAGACTTGTAGGGATTGTCAATATGACAATTTTAGATCAATATTAAAAAGGACTTGAACAAGATCATGTCGCCATGGGCCTATTTAATTCTTTTTCAGTAATCCCTGGCCTGGATTCTGCCCTTTTTTTTGTCAACAAAATCAATACATGTATTAGCGGGCAGCACGGCTACGCAGTGGTTAGCGCGTGTGCAGCACAGTTCTGATTTCATGAGATCAAACCTTCTGTGTGGCATTTGCATGTTCTCCCTGTGCTTGCGTGGGTTTCCTCCGGGCACTCCGGTTTCTTCCCACATTCCAAAAACACGCATTGTTAGGTGAATTGGCCGGTCTGGATTGGCCCTAGGTGTGAATGAGCGAGCAAATTGTCTGTCCCTGTGTGCCCTGAGACTGGCTGGCAACCAGTTCAGGGTGTCCCCTGCCCACTGCCCGAAGATAGCACCCCCGCGACCCTACTGAGGATAAGTGGTGCAGATAATGGATGGATGGATAGATGTTTTAGCGAATGTAAGCGCTTTGGTGATCATATTCTCTTTAGCCACTAGCATCACACTTCAGGAGCTAATGCCAGTAAATACCAACTAGCATTTTACATGAAGATGCTGGTGGCTAATGCCTTTTCATAAAAGCCTAATATTTACCTTGTAAAATTTGAATTTAAAATGCTTTATTAAAATTAAACCCTGTCCAGAAAAAAGATACATTTTTCTAAAATATCAGATTTTTAATTTGGTGAAAGTTGAAAGGAAAATGTAGGGAATATCTTCTCTTTTATGACTTCCTTGTTAACCTACAGGATAAAGGCTTCGTTAATCACAAGCTGCTGCAACTGTCATATTTCCAGACATCATCCATTTTCTCGCTCAATCCAAAATAGAACCAATGTGCTTTGCGAAGGCCATCACGATCTATTTATGTTGGGTGTATATAAACGTTAAAAAAAAGCTAGCTGGGACTTTTTCTTCACCCTGTCTTATTCTGAATCTCCCACGTTTCACACCCAACGCCCAAAAACATACTTTTACACATACAATGTACAGCACTATAAACGGATACCTTAGTGACCCAATTTCTTTGGACATTAACAAATCACGCGTGTTGTGTTTTTTTTTTTATTCCTATCAAATCCAAATACCTATCTGCATGCTCACCAAAACTTTAGGCTAAGACTAATTACCTGAATTGAAATATTAATACTCTGGCTTAGCCATTTTACCAAACTTGAGTAACTTTTAACCCAGCATTTTTCAGTTATGGAACCCCTGGAAAATTCTACTATTTGTCTGACTTATTGTAAATAATATAGCGTGGATTTATCAGTATAGCTAGAACGAAATAAGCAATTTTTACCGAAAAATTCAACTCTCAACACAAGATAGATTTTTGTGGTGCTTATCTGCACCCTAATTCATCAATTGTGGTGTCTAATGTCGGTGTTTTTTGCACATATTGATTTCTTCCTTTTGTTGGTAAGTCTCAGGTATTGCCTTTTCTTTGCCACTCTGCCTGAAAAGCCAACATCTCTGAGTCGCCTGTTCACTGTAGATGTTGACACCGTTTTTTGATGATAAAAGTTAACTAAGCTGCTAGTTTAGGACCAGTAAGGCGCCTATTTCTTAAACTATTTACTCTAATGTACTCGTCCTCTTGCTGAGTTGTGCTGTAGGGCTTCCAAAATTTTCTACTCTGGTTAAAGCCTGCAAGTGCTTTTCTCTGACGGGAGTAGAACACACTTTTGAATTTCTTGGCAACTTCTTGCATGGAATGGCTTCATTTCTTCGAACAAGAATAGACTGTTCAGTTTCACGAAGAAGTTTTTTCTGGCCGTTTTGAAAGTTTGATTATGGCCACAAACGTAATGCTTCAGATACTTGCCTAGCTCAAAGGAAGGTCAGTTTTAAAGCGTAAACGGTCCTAACACTAGAGTTTAGTAATCATTCATTAGCCTGCTAACATAATTAGCAAACACAATGTACTATAACAAAAATGGGGTGCCGGTTGCTGGAAATCGCCCTTTATACACCTACAGTGCCATGAAAAGTATTTGCTACCTTGCAGATTTCTGTGTTTTTTTTGCATATCTATCACTCACAAAGTTTTCAGATTATCTAACCAATTTTAATATCACACATAGACAACCCAATGAAATACCAAATGCAGTTTTGAAATGATGATTCCTTTCATTAAGGGCACACAATAAACATTTTTAAACCTATCTGACCCTGTGTGAAAATGTAATTGGCCCCTAAACCTAATAAAAGTTGGGCTACTTTTGTCAGCGATCACAGAAATCAAACGTTTACAATTCAGAATGAGTCTTTTACAATGCCGTGGACGAAGTTTGGCCCAGGGTTGTTTCAAATCTGCCATATTGAAGGTTATTCTAGCATGAAATGTCTGTTTAAGGTCACACCACAGTATCTCAATTGGATTTAAATACAGATTTTGACTTGGCCACTCCAGAACCTTCTTTTTGTTTTTTGGCCATTCAGAAGTGGACTTGCTGGTGTGTTTTGGATCGTTGTCCTGCTGCAATGTCCAAGAGCGCTTAAGTTTGAGGGCAAGAACTGATAGCCAAACATTCCCCTTCAGGAAATTCTGGTGAAAACAAGAATTTATTATTCTGTCAACCACAGCAAATTGCCCTGTTTCTGAGGCAGCAAAGCCTTAGTGACTCCAAACATTTGAACTCTACAGTAGGTAAATTTGCCATGTTGAATTACAAATGTGTATTGGCCCATTCTGTCTTTTTCTTCCAACTATTTTTAATGCAAAATACATATTAGTACAAATAGTTTCCCCTAAACTAAAACCTCATGCTCATTACCTTTTATTGTTGTAAATTGAATAATATACATCAAAGCCTCATAATGAGGCATCCATTTCAGCTATAGTTAGCTTCAAATAAGGGTTTATTGCCCTATAAAGGGCTAATAGCAACAACGTGAGCTCTGCATTGCATTAGATCAAGCGTGTTTTTATTTTGTCTTAATTTGATGAGACAGAAAATCCCCGCAGCGTTTTAACATGTCATGGGATGCGGTGAAGAAGAGGGAGGCTGACACTCACTTGGCCACTAAGGCTGTTGACAACATTGACGACTGCGTTCACTGCTCCGCTGGCTTCAACTGGGCCCTGTACCGCACCCGCATACAGGCTGCCGCCGTAATCCAGGGCAAGGCCGTTCTGGGGAGGAGGCGGAGGAGGAGGAGGGAAGGCTGCAAAAGGCGGAGGTACAAGTCCCTCCTGACCAGAAGAACTATCCTGGGAACCCTGTTTGGGAAAGGGTGAAATACAGTGGTAGCGCTTTGTAAGAGCACCTCTAAGTATGAGAATTTCGATATAGTAATCCCTTGTTGAAAAGGGGCTGCTTTCTAAAAGAAGTCTTGAAATACTCAAAACCGGCAAAAAATAAACATTTATTCGATATCAGTAACAAAATAACTATAAATCTACAAATGAAAACACAGAACACAGAACAGAATGAATGGTCTTTATTGTCATTATACAAAAGTACAACAAAATTCTAATTTCTGTCCAAGAGAGCTATTTAGAGAGCTGCTGGCGAGCTGCAGGCTAGCATCGGGGATCCTCGAATTGAGCCAGTTCTCCTAGATGATTAAAATACAACTGTCCTGAATGTAGCGGTTTCCCACGGGTTGTAGCTCCCAGTCCGTTTTATGGGTAATGGATCGGGAGTTAGTGAGATACAGGCTCGGCAGGGGTGGCTTGTTACATAGTTGCAACAGTCGGCTTTTGCTTTCTTTCCTGACGCCGCCCCAGTCTCTTCCCGGACCCGAAAACAATCCAGAGTACCCACTAGTGATCGGCCTATCTTTGCGCTTTTCTGACTTTCCTTAGAGTCTGGATATATACGTTTTTTTAACAATGTGAATAGCTGCTAAAATATTAGCTGTAGCCGTGCTTTGCAGGTTGTTTTGGGTGGGTGGACATTGACTTGTGTGCTTACATATCCAGTGTGTTTGACTGACGGCATACAGCAGAGCATCACAGTTGTGCACACAGAAAGTCAGACCCACCCAACACACACAGACAGCCCTCCACCCCATGATTACAGGGCAAAATGTCTGCTGCAGGACAAAATGCAGGATGAAAATCTACTAAGTATCAAGACAGTGAAACGTAAGCCACAATAGAGCAGGAATTACTGTTTAAAAGTCTTTTGGGGAACAAAAAAACCTTAGCTCTGTATGATGGTAAATCCAAGCTGCAAGCAGTCCCTGAGGCTACCACTAGAAAGCGCTTATCAATAGCCTTAGCCAGTCCCAACAGACGCCTGATCCAGCGCACTTACTTATATTACACAACAAAATTGTTTTTATCGTATAGCATCCATTTTGTGTGACCCTAGCCATGAGTTCCGGAAAACAAAAATGGTAAGAGGCTTTTAGGGAAAAAAGGAGAATTATATGAATTAAAACTAAGCAGGAAATAAAAGACAATCATGGAGTTTGTGTGAGTGACCTAGCAGAGGAGTAAAATTGGTCAACATCTATTGGACACTACCGATAATGAAATATATCATCAAGGCATGACTTGACTGGACAAGGAGCATGACCATTTTTCATCATTGCCAACACCATTCATAATGACATGGAAAGAATTGCTATTGTGGATACATGACATGGGTCTATGGGAAATAGCGACACAAGGAGCAGACGTTATTGGCTTTTTACAAAGATCCACAACTTGAGGCAACATCAGGTACAACTGGAATATACTTAAATGCCTGCCAAGGCTGGTATGAGAAATTAAAGGCGACAACTGGCTCTATGACTGTCGTTTGGATGCAGCGAGTGTTGGTCACAAAGTTGCAGAAGAGTTTTTGCAGTGCTTTGCACATTAAAATGAAATAAATAAAATAAAATAACGACAGTATGCTGTGAAATGTTTGCGTGTTTGTTCAAAGTTACATTAACTTTAATTTTAAGTGTACTGTAAGTGCTTAAGCATCATCGAAAGACATGAGCTATCACATGTAACGCACCCTCCTGCTAATGCACTATGCACACACGTTCAATACGGCGACTCCCTGAAGATTAACTCACATTTCATTAATATAATCTTATTTACCTAATTCATGTATTTTTGGGGGGTGTTTAATTACGACAGACGCTGCCCTACTTAGGAACAAAATATGTTCTGGACGATCGTTCGTGAGATTAATTTGTTCGTAAGTTGCTTCAGTGTTATATTTTGTATGTTTAAGGTTTATATAAGTATGTTTAAGGCTTGTTTAAGTAACCTGTATTTTGTACTAAAAGATAAAATATATGTAAATAAAGTGAAATTTAACTTACTTGTGGAAGATGAGCTTCAAGTATTGGGCTACTTCCTCCTCAGTGGTAAAAAGTTACCGAATAAAAGCGATCCAACCAATTTCTCAATCGGATCAAGCTTTCTTATACCACTTTCATTTCAAAAGAAACGGCCCGCCTCTTCTTTACACCAACCATATTGAATGGATGCACCAGATAATCAACAATAAAAATGTCAAAATTCTTAGCGAGCTAGAGATAAGAGTATACAGTGGGACGTCGCTACTTCACGGTTCGACGTTCGCGGATTCAGAGCTTCGCGGTCTGTAATGGTAAAAAAAAAAAAAAAAAAAAAAAAAAAAATTAAAGGGGCGTTGCTATTTTGCAGAGTTTCCCTTTTGCGGGAATCCCCCTCGGCCGACGACCCTAGCACGGCGCACCGTTCTCGTTTCCCGGGGTTGTGCCCAAATCAGACTCCCGTACAGAACCCCCCCCCCCTCGCGTGAACGCTGCTGCGCTTCCGACAAAAGCGATCGTATTCTATATAATACGCTTATTGAAACCATAGAGCGAGCTAATTAAAAAAAAAAAAAAAAAAGTCACCAATGTCACGTCTCCCGCTCGGGCCGCGATGGCTCTACATGGCGCTACACGGCCCTCGATGGCTCCGGCCGACGGTGGGGGAAAGGGGTAAGGGGGACCTGTGGGGTTAGGGGGCGGTGAAGCGGAAGCCGCACCAAAACCGCGCAGGTGTTGTGCCCAAATCCGACTTCCGTACAAAATCTCACCCCCCTTGCGTGAACACGCATTCTGCTGCGCTTCGGACAGGCCGGCCCACTCGACTTGTCGCGGTGTTAGGGGCTTGCCGCGGGTTAGTGGCTCGCTCGCGAATAATAAAGATAAGCGGTGCAGATAATGAGATGAGATTTTTTTTGAAGGGGCGTCGCTACTTTGCAGATTTTCACTTTTTGCGGGGGGTTTTGCTCCTCATTAAACGGGTCTAAAAAAATGATAATAAAAAAAATATATATTTTTTTTAAAGGTGCGCCGCTACTTCGCGGATTTTCACTTATCGCGGGTGGTTTTGGTCCCCATTAACCGCGATAACAGAGGTCTTACTGTAGAATGTTTACACACGAACTATTTCGAGGAAGCAGATTTGTTCTTTGGGGTGGATGCTGGGTGATCTCTCACAGCACCACATGAAGGTAGCGGCGGAAAGAAGCACTACAGTACTGTCCTGTATTCGGAAAAAGGTGCACACAATACAAAATCCAACTTACAGCAATGTCCGGATATTTTTTGAAATCCCGAAAAAAATGTTTGTACCAACCGTTTTTAGTAAGTCGAATGGTCGTAAGTAGGGGAGCGTCTGTATTTGTGCTTTGAGTGATCAGGAAGATGTGTTTCAAAGCTATTTAGGGTTAACATAGATGTTTTTGGGAGGTAGGGAACAAGCAAATTAGTTTTTCCTTATTTCATATCAGGAAAATGCACACGTTACACAATCAATCAAGCTGCGGGCACAATCATGGAACGAATTAAGCTCGTAAGAGGAGGTAACACTGTATTCCACAGCATCAACACCTTCTTACACAGACGCCACTTTTCCATCAGCAGCGGGTGAAAGGCATCCGGGTGTGTTCAAATATTCGCATCTGCCCATATGTGCACAGGAAAACATGTCTCCTTCCCCCACCAATCAAATATTCACTGCGTACATCTATTATTGAGGGTCACGTGCCCCCCATGCTCAGTGTTGTGCAATCGCGTGTGTCACGCCTGCTCACACATACACACTCGCCAACGTCTCTACATATAAGCCACCTTTGACACGCAAACTCCCACACACCTCAGGCAAACCCGCCAACTGTTAGCATGGAAGCTTGCCCAAGTGCCCGTTAGTGGTAAGGAATATACTCGTGGAAGTTACATTGTGCGTAGGATGAAGTAAAGGGTGTACAAAGGGCAGGCTATAACCAACACACACTCTGAGCTGGCAGCAGTGGGACGGTTACCCTAAATGGTCAGGGGCAATGGACAGAGATTGGGAGAAAGGAAAACCAGGTGGTGAGCGATGGAAGACGTATGGGCAATGTCGACTGCGGGGCTCTAAAGAGAAAGCATGATTCAGGCTCTATTTTTAATTATCCTCTACCTAGCATGCAGAGATAAGATTAGGCCCAAATTTAAAAAAAAAATCCATCCTGACCCAACCAAGGCGCGAGTATCATAGCCCGACACAGCCAGAGCCCAGCCAATATATTTTTTTGCAGGACCGAGCCCGAAGCAAACCCGAAATGTTTTATTTGTAAGTGATTTATGATAATAAATTAAGCCAGTCTTTCGTAACAAGGTCAAAATTAAACAAGACTGTATAAACATTTTCAGATTTCATATCTCTGTCAGCAAATGTTACAATAACTGACAATTTTCCATCTTTGACAAATTTTGATAAGAGTTGACCAGAAAATTTTAAGGCTGTCCGTCATTTTAACAGGGTGAAAATTGGGCCAAATACACCAGTACTACTTCCTAAAGAATGTAGCGCAGCACTTAAAAGAGAGACAAAAAAGAACAATGACCGGTGGATAATAAAGAAAGAATTCTACAAGGAGAAGCACAGCCCCTCAAGTTTAACGGTAAATAGCACTAGAAGGCTGACGCATCCCGAACGTAGTGATTGAAATTTGAGGCTCGAACCGGGCCGAAATTTGGGTCAAGCTCTTACCTGGGCTAAAGATCATACTCTGCTTCACCATCTTGCCAAATAAAAAACATTTAGTTTCTTAAATGACGAAAGTAGAAGGGTTTTGGTAAAAAATACTTCATGTTCAAGCCATCACTCCAAAATAAGTTGGCAAAATAGTAACGCCTCAAAAAAAGAACAATAATTAAGTTGCTGAGTTGCTAATGTCAATAAAACAAAATATTTTGACTCATCTAAAGATTCATACATAGTCATTTTGTACACTATAAATTGGGTGGCAAAAAACATCCCTTTTCATACATTTCTAAATGCGGCCATTTTGCCACATGTCATAGACTGAAAGTGACATTGTTTCTTCGGTCAGGTGAGGACCAATCAGGAATCACTTCATTTCTGAGCTGAGTCATGTGAAATTTGAAAGATATACCATTGTTTGATAGCCAAATCACTGAAAACGAGGGTTTAAGGGTAGGTTTGCCCATTCAAAAACTGGAATAAATATAATTTATATTTTAAAAAAAAAATCACTTTTATCACACTGTTTTTTACTTGACTGCCATTTGGGAGGTATTACAATAATTATATATAGTAGCTATCTTACATTCAAAGATGGTTGGTATGAAATAGATGAAAGATAACAATAGTGTTTCTAGAGGTTGATGTTTTTCTCTCTAAAACCCCAATATCTAATCTTTCTGCTACATTTCCATGATGACTATGAGATACCAATGACCCTTGCACTATTTCTTTTGTAAGTTTGGGTTAATACACTTGTGAAAATTCCGCACAAACATTGAGTACAATTAAATTTAAAGTAAGCTGTTCCAACTGACAGCATTATAAACTCTTACCAGTACAGTACACAAGAAGGTTTAAAATGATAGTTAAATCCTTAGGGACAAAATTGAAAAGGAAACCATTGTAATATTAACAAATAAAAACTGGCTGGAACATAAAGGATTAGGACATACGACAGTGAACTGAGGAACCTTGAGTTTAATTGCTACTCTTGCTGATGTTCATTGAAAACCTCACTTTGAAAGTTTATTTGACTTTCAGCCAAATTTCGTTTGCCAACATGTAACTTTTGAGGCGCCACTGTATTTGCTGTGCGCAAATGAAACACTCGCTCGCTGCAACCTCTCCTTCATCTCCTTGTACCTCCATGCGGCCCTCCTACATCTAATTATCCGTCCCATGCCCTGCTGTAACGAAATTATACGATAATAAAAAGTAGCCCTAATGAGTGTGGCGCTGCGGTTAGGTCGTATAACAATCAATGATTTAATTGATATTTACTTGCCTTTCAGAGAAAACGGCACGTCCCAAAATGTACTGTGCCAGCTCAACTGACATCTGTTAGGCTACACTGATTAGTGCATGGGTCGGGGAAAACTTACCCAAAGAGGCATGAAAGTAAAATATTTGGATTTTTGGTGAGAGCCATACCATAATTTTCCAAGACAAAAGTCAGCAAAACCACCAAATCCGCTATCCGGACATGAGCTAATTCTTTAGGGCATTTTATTTCACTGGATAATGATTTCATAAAATCTATGAGATAATGCCCGATCCAGTGTTAAAAACTAACAATGTACCATTTAAAGTTTGTCTCCCTCCTGCAATTAGCTCTTTTTAGCATTTTTTCCTGTAAATATTGGTTTCAAAACATTGAGCGAGCAGATTTCCTATGTAAAAAAAAACATCTTACAAAATACTGCAAACTAGAAGGTTATGATTGAAACTATTCCCTACATATTCTGGACCGAACCGGGTGTCTGGAGTGTTGTTTCGGTTTTGTATAGACCACTCCTAGCAACTTTAAGCTTCGGATTTTGAATTGGATTATCTTTATTTTCATAGATAATGTATCGTGCATTGTGTTCTGTTAGCAAACCGCAGGAACTGATTGGGGGGGGTGTGCTCTGTGTTGGGTGGGTGTGACCATATGGGTGCACGGCTCTGATAGGCTTGTGTAAGCTGTCAGCATATAGCGCCGGACAGCTTTTAGCGGCTGGTTACATTGAAAGTCCATCCATCCATTATCTGCACCGCTCAGTAGGGTCACTGGGGGTGCTGGAGCCCATCCCAGCTATCTTGAGGCAGTGGGCAGGAGACACCATTAACTGGTTGCCAATCAGTCGCAGGGCACACAAAGATCGACCAATCACTCACTCATTCACACCTACGGACAATTAGGACCGATCAATTAACCTGAAACACGTTTTTGGAATGTGGGAGGAAACCGGAGTGCCTGGAGGAAACCCACGCAAGCACGGCGAGAACATGCAAACTCCACACAGGAGGTTCGATCTCATGACCTCAGAACTGTGCCGCACACGCGCTAACCACTGCGCTGCCATGCTGCCCTACATTGAAAGTAAATTGATCAATTTAATCGAATTTTAAGAAAAGTGAGAAGAGCGCAACAACGTTGTGGTCATCAGCGTGTGTTTTATGGGATTATTATCGGGTTCCATAAGCATCTCGGGTGACGCCTGGGAGAAGGCAAGAGTGTGCTGCTGGTCCGGCTAGGCTAACAACTCTTCAAAGCCACCGGTGCAGACCCTGGATCTCGCCAAACCAGGTCAATTAGCCATTAAACGGATTACTTTGATCAACAACTCGTAGGAAACCGCTACATACAGGTAAGATTTTCTTCGCTGAGATTGGTCTCTATGAGGACACCCGATGCTAGCACGCAGCTCGCCAGCCGCTCTCCAAATTGCTTTTTTACACTGAAAGGAGAAGCCCTCCATCTCGTTTTATGTTTGTGTAATTACAATAAAACCATTCAACTACAACTATGTGTGGTGTGTTAATATTTGTAGATCTAAAGTTATGTTTTTACAGTCGTATAGTCTAAGTTGGTAATGACAATCTCGGGGTAAGTTAAACCCTTTGTGGGCTTTAATGAAGGTGTGACGCCAATTCGCAGATTTTCAGTTTTTTGCAGTGGGTTAAGGTCCCCATTAACTGTGAAAACAAAGGGATCCCTGTACTACAAATGGAACAACAAAGAAGAAATTGCCACAGCCCCATTTTATCTCCGAGCCAGATGTACCCATGAAAAGTGCCATACAGTATGGCTTTAAGTTCCTGACCCCTGATGTACAGGTTTCCATAGAGACGTACAGCCAAAACCAGGTCTGTTTGTGTATCCTCGTGACTGTGAACTGTAGTTGAAACCATGCCCTATATTTTCTGCACACTAGCCTTGCATATACTACAATTAGAACGTCAGAAGAGATTAGCATAGCCCTCATTTTGTCTTCGGGCCAGATGTCCTCATTAAAAGAGCCATACCTGGTTTGCAAGCCATACGTTCCCGACCCCTGTCTTATGACAATGGTTTGATTGACTGTCTCTTGCCTTTCAGAGAAAACGGCACGTTCAAAAATTTACTGTGCTAGCTTACCTGGCATCTGGTGGGTTACACTGACTAGTGTGTCGTGTGTGACAGGCTGCGGCGAAACCCATCTGAGTAGCACAATAGATCTCTGTCCCTTTGGGAGTGTTAAAAAGCGCGTGGGAGGGCGTGTATCTAGTACGTGTACGTGTGTTTGTGTGTCTGCCATCTGTCTTGCAGCTTTTGACCTTTCTTAGTGACACACCTGTGTCTCCAGCATTTATTTCAGCCACAACCGACGGGCCAGAGACGTACGGCTGACAAGAAGGGCCACTTTCTCCCGTCATGTTTCGGTGTATCCTATCGTCGTGTCTCAGTTTTGGCACTTGGACATTAGTTTTCCAATGCACTTATATTACCTCGGTGTGGGTGGTCGCCATGGCGACACAGCGTGAAACCACTGCGGCATCATTTACAATGTGGAACATGAGCCTCTTTTCGCGCTGAATGGCTGCAAAAAGTCACTACGCCGGCAGACAACTTGAAAATGTTTACAAAACATTTCAAGCGGTGCAATCTGCTATGACTTTGCTTGGGTAATCTTCATCAGCAACTATGATCTATTACGATTGTGTTTAGCATGCATACAAAAACCGCCACTGGGCTAGTTACATGCTCTGCAGCACATGTGCCATCCCAGAAATTCCAGAAATGAATCCCAGCTGGATGGCAGCACCAGATGAGTGCTGTCGCTACATTACTAACCAGCGTATTAAACTTCATTCACATGCTCAGAGAGCAGCTGGGTGCACAAATTTCAAACCCTGCAGCTTTACACATTCCGCTCATTTAAATACAAACGATTTCACTCACTTTTTAAAATGACAAATCCACAAAGCGAATCAAATATTCAAGACGCATTCCATAACTAGGGCAGCAACTAAAGGCTATACAAGAAAAATAGGTACCATGAAAAATACATATTTTATTGAATATGCTGCAGGTATGTACACAAATTAAATGAAAATGCAAATAAAATACAGCCGCAGTCAAGACAGAACCCTCTTCACTTATTAGGGACAGGCAAATAAATAAATTTATATCAATTTGACATTGTTTTATTATTGCAAATCATGGACAGGATCAGTAGCAGCAGTAGAACAGTAGATAAAACAAATACTTTGTGCTTTTTTATGAGATACATTCAGTAGTAAACTGAAAAGTCTAACAAAACTTAATGGTTCTCAACAGTTTGAAATCAAACACGATTAAAAACCGACATTTGTAGTCTGAAGTTTTAACCACTGACGTTTGTTTTTCAGACCGCATGCGTTTAATTTTAAATACCTTTTTAGGCACAGTTTGGCATAACACTCAAGCTCTTTTACAGTAAAATATACACGTACAAAATGTACAAAGCAAAACCATACTGGCTTGAATGTTATTTAAATCTTACCGAGGCGAGTCAAACTAAAAACTGAAAATCACTGAAGTACTGTCATGATACTCCAGGCCTGCTCTGCAATCTTTGAAAGCAAGTCTTGTTATTCGCTGCATCCGAGCAAAATGCTCCCAAACTTAAGAAGTTTTGGTACGCGTGCTGGATGTTGACACCGCCATTTCTGTATGTTTATGTTATGAGACAGTGACACTATTGCACATAAGCAACTCACAGATTATACTCATGTAGAGATGCCTCACTCTGGTAGAAAAACATGTCTGACGACAATAGTCAACAATGGAATTCTTTGTCGACTACTTTCCTGGTCTTAACATGGCAGCAAGCTGTAATTAGGTTCTCTAAAAATGGACAGCATTTAGCCGCAGGGGAGAAACAAAACAGGACATGCAAAAATGATAACCTGCATGACCTCAGACTGTGTCTTGCAATGCCTCCAGTCAGCATTTGGGTGAGTGATATAAATGATAGCCGGCAGAAGCATCATTTAGGGTGAGCGGTAAGCACCAAACTATGTCATAAATACAAACAGAAACTGAAGTTGTTTCTGTGCTTTTAGTATAAAGGGTATGCCTATCACCAAGCCTGGTTTGTGTGATGAGAGATGATTATGGCTCCAACAAAAAACAAATACATAAATACCTTAACGCAGGCCATTTTCAGCATGACCAGAACCCTGAGTCAGCCCATTTTATATGATTTTAAGAAATTTCTAAGAGTTGGTAATGTTACAAAAAGTGTTACTGTTACAGAGTAAAAGTACTAATGCACATGCCGCTAATGTGCAAATGTTAAAAGGCACGAAAATGATGCATTAGCATTAGTGGCACATTAGCTGCATCCATTTATGGCCCTTACAACTACCAAGTGTCACTAATCACTAATGCCAACGGGCGCGTCAGCCTCATCTGTATTTAGCTCATAACAATAATCACGCTTCAAACAACGAACAATTTTTAAGAGGGAGTTGTTAGAACCAATAATAGAACATTTAACTAACACAACTAGACAGAAGTAATCCACTTTCACAAGTACTGGTTGATACACTACTAATACAAAACACCGCACAATTTGTTGGAAAAATACACTTAGGGAGACTGTGCTGGTGAGTCACAACTCACATCCTTAACGATGACTCAAACTTGGGAAACCGGTGATGCAATGATTTCAGGACTTGATACTTTTATGCGTCTGCAGCATCACTTTGTAATATTTGACAGCATTCTAAACCTCTTCAAAAAACATTTGGGCAAACATAGAGGAACAGTTCGGGCTGGAAGAAAAGAATGGACAGTCCATGCTGTGGATGTTCTTTTAGCAGTACCAAAATAGAAGCGGGGAGATAAGCCAAAGAAGGCGTTGTGATTTTGTTGGGCCTATTCGGATGACAAGCGTTTTAGCTTCATTCCGGCGGTTCTTTCTGTTACCTGAACACAAAGTCAACAACCCACCAGCCATAAAAATAGTGTTTGCCTGCGAATGACTCTCAAAAAGGTGCTCTTGACCCATCAAGTTACGTTTTTCTTTTCTGGCTGTTGTGATTCATATTCAATGAATAAAAACAAACTGGCATGTTAAGTGAAAGAGGGGGCATTCTTGTGGAGAAAGATTTCAGAGTGGGCATCCGTGTCAGCACTCAGATTTGTGCATGCTTTGTTTGTGTCCATCTCGGGTGCATATCGGCATGTGCATACACTCCCCTGGCGTTGGGGCATTAAGGGTTGTGTAAGTGTATGCCCTGATCAAGCAAGGCAAGCGACTCAGAGAGCTAGCCATGGCTGACTTACTTTCGGGTCAGTTAGCAGCAGCAAGTGCGTCTGAGGAGGCATTTTATAAAATAGGCTCGTGCACGGTAGTCAGTGCTGCACTTTGGGACTGCGAGAAAAGCCTCAAGACTGACACGGCAAAGACATGGCAGCATTGGGTTACTTCATATGAAGAATGGCATTTGAGGGTCCTACTTGGGTCAGCCATTAGATTACATCCTGGTTGAACTCGATAGGAGACTTTTAAAGCAATAGTTACTGGTCTCATCATTCAAAATTAAAATGTTTAGTTGTATTTAGAAACTGCTCAAACCAAATTAGCAACACAAACTTCCCAGTCCAACACTTTAGACTAAAGACGTAGCTTTGCACGGGCTGTTGGATGATACGAGGCATAATTATTGAGTTCAGTTTTAATGCAATAAGTTCTGTTATGTTCCAGAGAACAGCGCTCAAAAACCTGAATAATTTGGAGTAAACATTTGATAACTAGTCGATGGATAGTTGAGTCACGTCTCTCATATTACAATGGAATGAACTGAATGTCCATGACAAATGCTTGTTTTATTATATTTATCTTGAAATGTAATACATTTTGACAAAAAAAGGTTTCTATCTATAGTAAACGACTTTCCTTTTGTTTTTGGAACAAATCTAATGTATCTACCATCATGCAAGAAAATATAATTTGGTGAAAATTTACTGTTGAGAATCTGAAATTTCAGGAATTTGGAAGAGTCGGCAAAATTTAGTACAGACACTCCCCTATTTACGACCACTTGACTTACGAAAAACTGTGGATACGAAAAAAATCCGGACACTGCTGTTAGATTTTGTATTGCGAGCACCTTTTTCGAAGCTACTGGCGCTGTGAGAGGTCACCCAGCATCCACCCCGAAGAAAAAATCCGGCTTCTACTTCTTAGTTCGTGTGTAACCAAACTGTACTGAATCTCCAGAACTTTTACATATTTTTAAATTATATCTTGTGAATCCATTCAATATGGTTGGTGTAAAGTTTAAAGAAGAGGAGAAGAAGAAAAGTGTTATAAGAAAGCTTGATGCGGTTGATAAAATGATTGGATCAATTATTTTGGGCCACTTTTTACCACGGAGGTGGAAGTAGTCCAACTCTTGAAGCCCATCTTCCACAGGTAAGTTAAACTTCACTTTATTTATCTTTATCGAGCATATTATTTCATCAAATGTTTATTTTTTAGTACAATACAATACATGTTACTTATACAAGCCTTAAAAATACTTGTATAAACCTTAAATATACAAAATATAGCATTGAAACTTACGAACAAATTCAACTTACGGACGATCATCCGGAACCTATTATTTCGTTCGTAAGTAGGGCAGCGTCTGTACAGTATATAAAAAAAATGTGCAAATTAATTTATCGGAATGGGAAACAAAGTAATGATTAAGCTTTTTGTGCCCTCCCATTTGTCTACATTTCTTAACATCTTAATTGTACAATTCCAAGTCATTTTTGCTTGTAAGGTATGTATGGTGACATTTAGTTGACTTAGCGGTCGGCATTCTGTCTGCTGGCCTTTCAGAGAAAATGCAAGCCGGCCGTTAGTATTCTTTATCCTTAAGTGCTTAAATGTACTGCTTGGTGCAAACAAAATTTACAAACATGCCAACGTGTGCCCTACAAAAGGTTAACTTCTCCTTTTGGCCTTTGGCTCTACAAGGAACCTAGAGAGGCTGCAAAGAGATGGAAAACCATTTAAAACGTGTCTGCAGCATACCGATGAGCCAGGAGACACCCTCTTATTTAATTATTCTATCCGGCATCACCCCCGTCCTTCTTCCTCCTCCCCCATCATGCCACTGTTCTTCCGTTCCTCCCACTCGCCGATTCGCTTCTTTACGCTTCATAAAATCCAGACGGGACCCTCGCATTCGTGCCGCCCCCATTCGAGTCAATCAAGCTCATTTGCCTCATAGCAACAACGTTTCAGTAGCATCTTGGCCCGCCTTCCTCCAGGCTTCCTTCTCTCCTTATAGGGTAACCTGTCTGCTCATCAAATCCTCCGCTATCCGCCCACGATTTCTTCCCTTTTAAGGATTTAAATCCGGAGACTCCCCTTTTTTTCCTGCTGTAAATGTGCGCAGGCCTGTACACACCCTATCACTGACTTCAGCTGCCCCCGCCTCCGTCTCCATCAATGGTCCGGCGGGCTCCACTGCGGCAATGTATGAATGGTAAACACAACAAAACAAAAAGGCCACTGACATTATTTGTCTTTGTTTAATTCTTATTAACAGCTGCAAGCCACCTCTAAACAAACATGTGCAGGTGATCAAACAAAGTCATACATCTTTACTCGCCACTTTCAATACATAATTATAAACATGGACCGTTACATATATATTATAGCAGGTTAACTGAAAATCCAAAAAGAGCGCTGGGCACGAGTCAGCGAGGGCAACCCCGATACATTTCAAAGCAACGCAGATGCTTCACTGCGAATGCTTTCGGAGCAATTAGAGAGCAAATTGCTGCAAAGGAGGCAGATGCGTTTATACTGCACTGTGGCAACCACAGCAGATTCCCTTCGCTTGGAAAAAAAATAGACACCAAGAGCAAAGGTGTTTATCTAACAGCGGCGAGATCAACGGTCTCCCTCACGCCTCGAACCATCTAACTAACAATCTGTGCAAAGTGAATGACTCATCCCTGTTGCTAAGGCAACATAGCTCATTGGGATCATTTAAAGAGCATAATGGTTAACCCTGCGAAGAATCGATAAGATTTTGAGGCGGAGGAAGCATTTGAAGGGGGGGATCCTGTAAAGTAAGTGTGTGAGTGTGTGTTTGCCGCATATAAGAGTCTCTCCCTGGCTTTAGGGCATAGGTGGGGCTTGAGAAAATATTTCAACAGAGCAGCCAGTCACTTGCTTGAACTTTTTCAGATACAAAAAAAGCAAAAAAAACTGCACCAGGATATTTCAAATAAACTGCAAAGTCAGCACACACTCATATAAAAAGAAACTGGCCTTCTGGCCTAATATACCCTGAACAAGTCATCCCTGCATAATGTCAGCCTCATCATCCGGCAGGCTTCCCTTGCCGGGGGTGTCCCGTCACCTTTTCCCAAATAATCAATTTCTATTCTGCTGCTCTTATTCTCTCCTCAGTATCCCCCATCCCCCCCTCATCCAGGAGCTCTTAAAAGAAAATATTGAGATAACAGCTGCCAGGGCCCCGGGGAGAGCAAGAAGAGGGAGAAAAGAGGTCAAACAGTAAAGAGAGCAAGGTAGAGCTGAAAGGGGAGCGCACACGCGATGAGAGACTGAATTAGGAAACTCGCACAGACTCAATTTCTAACTAAGAGCAAATGAAATGATTCGAAAACTAACTTTTTAGGAGAGGTTTAGTGCACCCCGCTTATGTTGTGGAAGTGAGCAAAAGAGCAAGAGGGGCGAGCAAATATTTTGTATACACCTGTCCATTTAGCTCACAGCCAAGAATGATGTCCACAGAACAGCTGTGGGGGCAATAAAGACTACTTTTACTGCCTTCCCCTTATTGCTCTTCAAGCCCTGCAGCCATGTGCGGAGTTTCTTCACAAGAAAATCAGCAGCCAACTGCACCGTACTGATCGCATAGTTTTCTCCGAGCATACATAATACGTAGCAGAACAATTTCTGGCAGGAGCTGCTCTGATGTTCACATTGCGTGCGCTTGGAGCTCTGGGCGGCAGAACAAATGCCACAACAACAAGCGCTGCCGCCCGGCGCTAAGCTTTGCGAAGGCTGCAAAACGGCAACTTTGGAGGCGGGGAATAAATACGAGCGGAGCGAAAGGGTCAGGCCGGGGTCCTTGTCCGTTAGTCATTAATCAGCACTTTACATTCGATGGCGGCCCAGGAGAGCGGAACGGTTGCAAAGAGTCGTCGGCAATCGGGGCGCAAGGGAGGTAAACACTTACCGACAACACGGAAGGGTAGTAGAGTCCCATCATCGTATTGTGAGCGACACCACACAGTCGTCTCTCCTCCTCCTCTCGTCACGCTGCCTGGCTTCTCCCTGCGTCACCTCACTAGCTCGGTCTCCTCACGTCTGTATCACGGATTCAAAATCTCCCTCTCTCTGCCCCCGCTTGCTGGGTCTGCCCTGACAGCTCCCTTCCCCACCTCCTCCTTCGCCACCACTTTCTCCTCCTCCTCTTCTTCCTCCTCCAGCCTCTGTCCCTGTCACTTTATCTCTCTCGTTTCGCTCTCACTCTCGTCTTTCTTGCTACACGCAGCGTTCCGTTTTGCTGCTGTGCCCTTGCCTGCTCATCTTTTCGTTCTTTCTCACGCGGAGACGGCCTACACACCCTTAGAAAAACCCAACCCCCAATGATTCTGTCACACCTGAAATCTTGCTCCTCCCCTCTCGCTTTCCCTCATTGTCCCATTAACCTTTCCCTTTTTGCCACTATCTACCGCAATTCGCCTGATGGTACCAGTGGGAAAATGATCACTCGACTTTCTCCAGGGTTTGTACACCTTTTGAATGGCCAAATTCAAGAACTATTTATTGACTTTCAAAGACAATTTTCTAATTTCGCCAGTACCAATAAAAGTAAAATTCCAGATAAATCTTTTCGCAGGGCCACAAATACATCGGCAATACACATATGCATTTTTTAATCGTTTGTGTGCATTTATCAAGACATAGTATTTTTAGATCTTGAGTAAACGTTTTTGAGACAAATCTCTCCCCATATAGCTGTCAGGTATAATGACGGTAATATGTTGCTTACAAGTTCTTCACATCACAATTTAACACTGGGAAACGCTACTTTTATTTTTTGCATGGCTTAAAATAATTTTCCATAATTGATACGTAATTATTGCACTAATACACATTTCATAATGCTGTGTTTATTTAGGTGAAGCATTCACCTGTCCTTTTGGGCGCGACACGTAAGGGTGATGACGCTTCATAGGACAATACCGTACAAATTGTTAGCAGCTGCCATTAATCACGAGAGAAATCCAATGGCAAAGTGAAGCCACTAGAGAGCAGTGTCAACATCACTTTTAAGCAGACTTGTTCAGAAATCTTGCAAAATTTCAAGCATTTACAAGCGCCTTATCCAGATTCCAAGCACTTTTTAATCATTGAAAACATAATATTAAAATTCAAGCATTTTGTGCTGCTCATTTGGTTTGAACAGTTTCTGAATACAACTAAAAATTTTAATTTTGAATGATGAGACCAGTAACTATTGCTTTTAAAGTCTCCCATTGAGTTCTATCAGGATGTAAGCTAATGGCTGACACAAGATTGCAAGCACTGCCCACCTGTCATGGCCAAATTCAAGCACTTTTAGGATTTTCAAAACACATTTTTAAATTTTTCCAGTACCCTAAAAGAACAAAAAAACGGAGTGAATAGTCTATTATGCAGAGCCACTAATATATCAGCAATCTATAGACGTCATTTTTATTCTTCTATGTAAATTTATCAAGACATATGATTTTTAGATTTTGAGTAAATTGCAAATATGTATGTTTTTGAGACGAATCTCTCCCCTTTTACTGTATTTCTTCAGACTATAAGTCTCTCTGGAGTATACATTGCAACTGACAAAAATGCATAATTAAGAAGGGAAAACGTAAGTCTTACCCAGAGTATAAGTTGCATTTTTTGTGGAAATGCATTTGATAAGATCCAACACCAAAAACATACACGTCACATTGAAAAGCAACTTAAAATAGAATAAAAATGTCCCACTGTGTCAAATGCGCCCGCAGCATAAGTCATTCGGGAAAAACTTTTCTACAACAACTTCGCATCTCTTTTCTGGGGACTGTATTAGGCAGTAAAATACAGATCATTTGCACATAAAAATCACTTTTGAGAAAGCTGAAAATATTTACCTTGGTGGAATGACACTATTTTCTGAACAATCATTGAAAGTGAAGTGTGCCATGATGACGTAAGCAGCGCACCAAGTGTTGCGAGCAAAGATTTTATATAATATATGAAAACTAGCATTAGCGACGCCGCTCAAAGGTGCATGTCATACAATATCTACTAATTTCTATTCATAGTCGTGAGAGTGTGCGTACAGGAATTGTGTCGCTAACTGGTGGTCGATCGATTATCGGGCGGGCCAATTATCGGAAACGATATTTGGGAATCGGACATATATCGGTATCAGTCATTTTATTTATTAAACAGGTAAATTATTAAGTTTCAGTTGCAGCAGAGACTTTCGCTCCTGCTCCTTTCCTACCCTCCTCCTTGCTAGTCACCCCACGCCTACTTCAATGCTCACGTGGACAATGACAGTGAGACCAGAAGGGGCGTGATTAGGAAGAATGCCCCGCCCCTGACCTAAACCCATGTGGTGTACAGTTATAGGACTTTTGTACCCGTCATGGCTTGTCCATAATGAACACCATGTTCAGACATATGTTGTTATCAATGACAATATAGAATCCATCATAATTCAACTTTTAGAAAACTGTTGGTACAGGCCTAATAAAGCAACCACATAAAGAAAATAAATCTACCATTGTAAACACTTTCATATTACAGCTACGTAAGCATTTCATATGCTCCAATTAAGATGCTAATAGAGCATGGTTGTAATGGGAGACTAAAGTGTTGTTTGTTGCATCAAGCAGGCAGCGCACGTCTTCTTTCACACATTGAGCTTCTGCAGCTCCCTAGGCTCTTCCTCCAGGAGCCTTTGATCACATCACCTTCACACCCAAGATGACAGTTTAGCACCTCCGCAATGTGGGAACATCTTCCGCACGCCATCAGTGTCTTCCTCAGGGGCTTTTATTCCCCATCAATGGCTCCTTGGCACTTCTGTGCCTTAAAAGTAAATTGCTCTGATTGGGCTTTAGTTCCAGGGAAAGCCCAACACAATAAGCCCAAAACCTCATATGTGTTTGTTTAAGATTAGGAATATTAGACAAGTTCAAGGTTGCAAAAATGACTTCAGAACAACATAGGGTCTCTGGATAGCAGCTAAAAATCCAAATAATCCGAGGTTCTGTATCAAAGTGGACATTTCTTTTAAAAAGAGTTTGCATTAATTTTCTCACTCAGATAAATATCCCAAAACTGTGAAAACAGATTAGAGTACCGTAAATAAAAACAGATTTTATTTTCAAGATCTAGTTTAAATTTTACCAAAATATATTTTTTCGGTTGTCAAATATTGCTTATTTTAGCTACTGCATTTATTTGTGTATAACGCACACTCATGTATAACCAGAACGCCTAATTTATTGTTAAAAAAAAAAATCTGCATAAAATTGTATTTTACTTTTCTTAACTCAAACTAAGAATTTTAAGTAACTAACGTTGTTGAATACGTTTGGCCATGATTAGAACCATTTATTGATAATGTATACTATGAACATTAACATAAAATATACAATGTACTTTATTTATTTATTGTCCTTCAAAGTCCGATTCATCATCAGATACAAAAAGTTGTCTCCCTTGTTGCACTTTTTCTGCACTTATTCATATCTTTCAGGACAACTTTCTCTTTTCTACATTCTCTAACATTCGTCTCTGGTCTTGTGAAGGAAAATAGTGCTATAATGAGAAAATCGAATGCCTTCTCATGTCATCTATTTCACTGGTGGTCTAGTAGTTAGGATTTGGAGCTCTCACCACAGCGACCCGGGGTTTGATTCTGTTATGCGCGTTATAAATGAAAAAATACAATCATTTAAATTGTCTGGCGTGGCAGATTGTACATAATGTTTGCTTATTTTAAGGGTTATTTTTCCTTTTAAGTAAAATAAAAAGGGTAGGAGATTGCAAAGCAAATCTTTACATGGGCAAAGGTATCCTATCTGTATTTTTCTGTATGGTACAACAAAAAATAGGTTAAAACTAAAAATATCTGTAGTAAAAGAACAACATTTTCTCCCAATGGGGCAAGATTTTTTTTCTAGAAGAGACATTACCATGTTTACATAACATTAGCAGAAATAATCCGCAACCCAAATGTTTTCAATTAAGCCTTTTACAACACGAGAAGTTATAAAACTGATACAAATATATTTTTCATTCCCTTTCGTCAGCATTTTCTGCACCAATAAACAGATTTTTGTATTAGTGTAGGAACACACTGAGAACAAAAGTAATGACCAACAATCCCCACGGTATCACCACAAACATCACCATCAACCACTGAGAGCTAGAACTTGTCAACGAATTTAAACATCTTGGAGTTGTCATATCAAAAGAGGGGTCAGAACCAGAAATCATGGCCAGGATAGCTCAAACCACAACCGCACCTGCCAGACTTAAACCCATCTGGAGGGATATAGCAGTAAAATAAAAGTTTAGACTCATGCAAGCGTCATTGAATTCAATATTTCTCTACGCTTGCTAGATATGGACTCCCACAGCAAACTGGAAAAGAAAATCCAGGAGAATGAGATGCAAAACCACTGAGCCCATGTGAGAAACGAATTGGTGCTCAACAACCTTCAGAGGGCACATTGGACAATACGAAGAACAGTTGTCAACTGTGCGCAGACGAAAACTCAGTGGTATGGTCAGGTCACAATATCATCAGAGCTGACCAAGCTAATTCTTCAGGGCACAGTCCAAGGGAGCAGGAAGAGAGGACGACCAAAAAAGAATTGGGCCGACAACATTAGAATAGAATAGAATAGAATATACCTTTATTGTCATTGTTACAAATGGGCTAACATATTGTGACAACGAAATTGGGCATGACACTCCAGTTTTACACATTCATAGTAAGGTATGAGCAAGAAGATAAAGGAACAGAGAAGATAATGTTATAAGACAAGGGGGATAAGGCTATAGTTATAATTTACATGGTATTTACACAAGAAATGTCGGCATGTGGGATGTTACATACAGGGTTGTCGTGATAACGTTGGTATTAAGGAATGGACTGGTGCTAACTTTGCTACAATCCCAAAATAAGGTCAGCAACAGTCAACAGTGAAGAAGGCTGTCCAGAGTTGCGTCCTAATAGGTGCCGCGACGACCCATGCAGGTAAGAAATCCGTGAACCATGTACCGTAGGAACACTGCTTAAGGTACCCGCAGACAAAACATTTAATGAAAAAAATACAAACAAAATTTTCAGCGTGTGTTGGTCTCCTTCCTCTGAATATCTGATATCCCCAAATTGAATAATGAGTGTCTAGAGCATGTTTTCCTCCACACTATACACTGAGAAAAAAAGACCACCACTTAAAGTGGTCTATAATTTTGCAAAGAAGAAAAAATCAAGATTGTCTTGTATTTCATAAAAACACTTGGGGATATTTTTATCCACCTCTCATTGGTGCTCTAACTTGAAACTCGCATCTAGTTTCTCTGCCGTGTGGATGCCACAGTGTCGCTGCTTACTTATTCATGATTTTACATAATTTATCACAAAAATGTAGTTCGCAGCAGGCAACTCGTTTGCCTTTATGATTTTATTCTCCTTCCAACATCATCATTAGCGGAGGAGAAACAGTTCAAAGAAGTATCATCTCATCACTATGCGGCAAAAAAAATGAGAACTGGCTAATTGGCTGCCAGCCATGTGAATAATCTCAGCAGCACCGGAGAAAAATTATACAATCAACAAGGTTTTGAGTGCAGCCAGGGGTTTGGGAGGAATGGGAGGGGGATTATGGCTAGAGCATCAGAGGATGAGTAGATGAATGGCGGATGATCGAAGGATTAACCATATCAACTGAACAGTCTAATAACAGCAAGTAGGCTAATAGGAACACGGGGAAACAGATTGCTAGTAAACTGGTGTAGAACCCAGCAAACACTTTAATATTTAACGCACTGCAGTTCTACTAGTCGATGCTTTTTATCAGAATGTTGGCTAATGTAGGTAGAAACAGCATATCAAAGGAGGGGTGTGGTGTGAAATCCAGTTTATACTTAACTTATTCAATGCCACAACGTACAAATACGTAAAACAAAATATTGTTTAATTTTTAAAATCTATTATACTGTTTGGAATTATTTCATTATAAAAAAATCATCATAAGAGAGCAGAAGTGGCTTTGATAAGATCTTTGGGCACGCATGGAGGGACCCCCCACTTTATAGTGTCGCTTCCTTTTTCCGGGGAATGAGAGCGAGTGGGTGGCCCCATGTAGCGAGTAGGTGTGCTGAAGCAGTGTGGTGAGACCAGCGTAGATATGGATAAATAATAGTAAGCAGTTATAACTCCTCAACAGAGCATGTCCCCTTTCAAAAAAAAAATCCCTAAAACAGATTCCCATCCTGATCGTCTCATCGCCAGAGAGGGATGTTTTGTGCATGTCCGCACGAACGTGATCACCATGGTGGCTGAACGTTCATGCATTGTTCATGCAGCAGTCCGGTGTTCTTGCAATAAAATGTTATTTTGCAAGCAAAGTGACTTTGTGTTTGTGAAAGCATAATTCATATATTTCATGTATTACAAATGCAAAAAAATTGAATAATAAAGCACCAAAGTGAAACTTCTGCTTTCACAAAAGCTGTTTTGACTGACGTTTTGTTGAAGCAAATATTTAAAAAAAAACTTTAACTGTTGTTCACTCAACAATGATAAAAGATAGTAAGATAGTTTCCATTTGTACAAAACCTGCAAAACTAGTTAGAATTTTCTGTAGGCCTCCAAAAATTGATCAATATGGCAAAAAATGCCTCTCATAGGCTCTTTCCATTTGAGTGAATGGTCTGACATTGAAAAAGGTAATGCATTTCGTCATGAATCAACAGAGGTTTAAGTTAAAAAAAAGGAGTTTATCATGTCGGAAGTAATTGCTTTCCTACCTGACTGTGAGATGGGTATCCATGGTAACCGAGGGTCAGCGGGTCATTATTCTGAAAGAAACCAAATTTTAAATTTCAAAACGCGTTCTGTTTGCACACAAAATCAATACCATTAACCTTTGAGCATTCACAATTGACTGTATACAATTATTTGGAATTACAGTAAGATAGAGCATGGCCTTGACTTGAAAAGTTCTTCAAATTACAATTTTTTTTAGTAAAGTGCAATCGATTCTTCTGCAGGTTACATCAACAGTTTTTGGACCTGCTAAGACACTCATCTTAAATATTAAAACGAAATATTAATATTAAAAATCAAGATTAAAATTCAATACGTGATTAACTGCTCGTTCTTATGTTTCTACTTTAAAGTGAGGAATAAGATGTTTTTGCCCCTCTTATGGCATTTTGCCCACAGTACAACATCAACAACTTATTGTTACACATGCCTCAAAATGTATTAATTTAAACTTCATAGTAGTGTGTAAGGCAGCACGGCGGCGCAGTGGTTAGCGCATGTGCAGCACAGTTCCAAGGTCTTGGGAACCTCCTGTGTGGGTTCAAATCCAGCTACCAGCCTACCTGTGCGGAGTTTGTATGTTCTCCCCGTGCTTGGGTGGGTTTCCTCCCACATTCCAAAGACATGCATCTCAGGTGGATTGGCCGGTCCAAATTGTCCCTAGGTGTGAATGAGCGAGCGAGTTGTCTGTCCTTGTGTGCCCTGCAATTGGCTGGCAACCAGTTCAGGGTGTCCCCTGCCCACTGCCCGATGATTGCTGGGATGGGCTCCAGCACCCCCGCGACCCTACTGAGGATAAGCGGTGCAGCTAATGAGATGAGATGAGATGAGTAGTGTGTAAAGAGTTGTCTCCAAGATGACAGTCTATTGGTTGAGGTCAAATAAAATGCTGGCTTGGTTTGTGTCACCGCATCATAAAAGATTCCGATCTGCTTTTGTCTTAACGCCCTCACAATAACTTTCTCTTCATTCAGTTGAGGATCTCGTTAGCTTCGTAAAGACTTTGCAAGATGGATACAAACCTTTATTTTTTTGCTACGCAACCTTAGGCTTACTGTGATGCAAAAA
This sequence comes from Urocampus carinirostris, assembly GCF_059441175.1. Classification (NCBI taxonomy): domain Eukaryota; kingdom Metazoa; phylum Chordata; class Actinopteri; order Syngnathiformes; family Syngnathidae; genus Urocampus; species Urocampus carinirostris. Next base: position 39,029,590 of record NC_142356.1, on the reverse strand, counting down.
GGGAAGCAAAAACATGATAACCAAGGAAACTAAGTTTGTAACTATCAAGAAATATGCTATGTTGCAAAGTTCTATTGTTGTCACCAATTGACAATCAGAAGTAATATTAAAATAAACAAGGTAAGAAAAGCTAAAAAACCTTCTAACCGTCTCAAGTGGAAGTTTTTAAATCATTTTAATTTTAAATTCGCTGTTGCAGTCAACTTACTCTCTATTTTTCCACCCACCAACTTCACAGTACCAACTCAAGTCAAGTCACACCAGAGGTAAATGAATTGTATATGTATTTATTACGAGTTTTTAATGATAAAACGGGGACAAAAATACAATTGAAAAAAAACACTACCAAATTAAGTTTGGCATGTTTTATCTTTGGGCAGCACGGCGGGGCGGTGGTTAGCGCGTGTGCGGCACAGTTCTGAGGTCATGGGTTCAAATCCAGCTACCAACCTTCCTATGCGAGGTTTGCATGTTCTCCCCGTGCTTGCTTAGGTTTCTTCCGGACACTCCGGTTTCCTCCCATATTCCAAAAACATGCATCTCAGGTTAATTGGCCGGTCGAAACTGTCCCTAGGTGTGAATGAGCGAGCGAATCGTCTGTCCCTATGCTGGCTGGCAAACAGTTCAGGGTGTCCCCTGCCGACTGGCCGTAGATGGCTGGGATGGGCTCCAGCACCCCAGCGACCCTACTGAGGATAAGCGGTGCAGATGATGGATGGATGTTTTATCTTTAAGTATTTATAAAATTGATTAAAAATAAATTTATATCAATATTTAACTTGCATCTTGATAAATTGAAGGAAAATAATCTACTACAAAAAAGCTCTATGTGCCTTGATTAGTATTTAAGAACATGTCTCAATCCATGTAAGAAATACATTAGAAGGAAAAAACAGCAAATGGCTTGGGTCTTGTGAAGACTGTTCCAGAATTACTGACATTCAAATGGAAAACATGTTTGTTTGAAGTAGAACACTTGGAAGGATTTAAATCAATCTTACAAATGGTTGGAAGTCATTTCATACAACCCTCATGACACTGTTCCAGCTTTTATGCTAATGTATGCCATTAGAAAGCAAAGCATTACAACAACACTTTGAAGGGAAAAACAGCTTTTCTTCATCTTGTTCGGTTAGAAGACAATCCTTCCTCGTCACTGTCCTCCCTCTATGGTATTCCATTCTGGAACTAATGTCCCTTTGCTTTCTATTCCCCAAGGGGGAACACTTTGG